>NW_026010203.1:0-3142 GCF_001458135.2 Marmota marmota marmota
TCCTGGCTTTGATGATGAAACTAATCAGTCAAGAAAGGAGATGATTCTCTCCTTTTTGCAGTAACAGGACTACATTTAGTGCAGGCCATAGGAAGGGAGGGTCCCCCCCCCCCAAGATGATGCCGAATGGATTCTGAGCCCCGCCAAATCCCCACCGGGGGCCTAGAAGCATCTGAAACAGGCCTGGTTACTGAGGAAACCTAAGAAATAAAGCCGTCGGCGATGTTATGTAACTGCTTCTTAAAATGCGCACACGGGCGGAAGTTATTCAACCCAGTCAGGTTAAACAGATGGATCACTGGCTTTTGTTTGGAGCGGTGGATTCCCAGGTGCCAATTACAGTATTAAGAATAACGAATTAAATAAGAACAAGTGGGCACAGGTGGCCCAGGCGGGGGGTGGGGTTCAACCGAGCGGACTCCGAACCTGCGCCAAAAAAGTTAAAATAAGAGGATGTCACAGGGAAGTTGTCATAAGAAACCGAGCAAGAACGGAGGCTTAACAGTTACCACGGGGACAGGCCTGGACCCCAGGGTCATGAGAGGCCCCTAGCTGAAGTCCACATCAACCTCTCTGTGTGTCCACAACATGTGGGCCACGGAGCTGTCCCCGCTGTCACCCCAGAAGTGAAGCACGGGCTCCCTCAGAGGCCCACACTTCACCTGGCGGCCTCCTCACTGTGGGCAGAGCCTGCGAGGAAAGTCCTGCCTCCAAAACCAGCCCCAAGTCCTCTGAGCCCACTGGGCCTTCGTAGCAGAGAGAGGGAGGGAAGGACGTGGAGAAGGAGGAGGGGACCTTGCCACAGTGGTGTGATGGGAGGAGTGGGACCCCTCACACCCACTGGCCTGCCACCGGCCTGTCCCAGCAGGGGCTCCTTGGAACACAACCACTGAGTGAGTCAGTGATAAAGGTGACCAAGGACAGGGCTGGGCTGGAGCCACTGGGTGGGGCCCTCAGTAAAATCTGAGACCAAAGAACCAAAAAAGCACTTTCTCCTGTTGTGTCTTCTTCTCATAAGAGAGGTTGGGCTCCGGGCCCAGGATGGACAACTCCCTGCAAACTGGCTACTATGAGCTTCCCCTGCTGTGACAAAGAGCCACCCCCGGGGGCTTGGGACAACAGGAATCATGCTTCTGCAGCTCTGGAGGCTGGGGGCCTGAGGTCAGGGTTCGCTGACGGTTCTGGGGAGAACCTGCCCATGAGCCTCCCCCCAGGCTCTGCCTCCGATGTCTCAGAACCTTCTCTTGCGTCCCTCTCTGGGTGGCCACGTGGCTTTCTTCCAAGGTCCCCTCCTTGGATTTAGGTCTGTCCTCCTCCAGGATGACCTCATCTCAGCCAATCCCATCTGCAGAGACCCCATGTGAGGTCTCACTCTGGTCTCGGGCAGAAAGGAGCCAATCCGGTGCCGTCCTGTGTGGTGCTCTCCCTCCTTCATCTCCCAGCTCATAACGGCTCCGGTTCCTGCCTGAAGGGAAAGAGCCAACTGAACATGGAAGCTAATTTCCCAGGAAGTCAGGTGGATGTGCCGAGTGGAACAGGGCATTGCTACCCCAGAGCACCTGCAGCAGGTCTCATCTGACGAGAGCCACCTCCTCCACATCTTTGAAGAGCACCCTCTGACTTCACCGTCCATTCACTACTGCAGCCCGACCCTCGGTTCCCTGCCTTCCTGTGAATGCCCAGTATGTTCAGCCACATCTGGACGCGTCCCTCTGACCTGCCACCTCGTCCCCCTCGTCAGCCTGCAGCATGGCCAGACTGGCTGGTCTGTGCACCCTGAAAGCTCCAACTCTTCCTGTCTCAGACCTTTGTACTTTCTGCCCCTCGGTCTGTAGCAGGCTTTGTTAAAGATCACTGGACATTTCGTCCTTCTGACTGCCAGGTGCTGGCCTCACGCACACCTTTCTGAAGAGCCTTCCCAGATGGTCCACGTGTCTGAAAGCATCCTTCTTGCCCGCACCCGACTTCTCGGAGCATGAAAACAAACGTGTATTTGTCTCCCAGTTTGTCTCGCTCTCCTTTGTGCCACAACAGCTTGATCACCTGCAAGGTCAGTGTCAGCTCCCTGCAGCTGCTATAACAAAGTTCACCACCCAGCTTCACCAATAAAACACCCAGCTGCATCTTCGCACACAGCTTTGGAGGCCAGAAGTCCAGGCCCACTGAGTCCATCACCAGTGGAGAAACACAAGGAGCGTCTTGCCAGCGATGACACCTTATACAACTCCAAGTGGCCTCAGACGGAAGGCTGAGTGGCAGTTGGCTCCACCCAAGCTCTCGCCAATTAAAAACAAAACACTCCCCATAAAGCTCAAGACTCACTTGGAGTCACAGGAAAGGCAGAAACAGGACATTTCTCTTTTTTCTTTCCCTCTCACTCCAGGGATATATTTGGCTCAAACAATAAGTGATTGAAGGAGCAGATTTCTCCACTGAGGGAGATAAAGTCCTTTGATCTCAGAGAGACTCTTGTTTGCCTTCCGTGCCAAGAGCTATTAAGCAGATTCCAAGTTCAAGTGTCTCCCGGGGACCCTCGCCATTCCTGGGTTTCCCACCCTTTCTCCCGGGCGGTGAGTGATGGATTTAATCAAGTTCCCAGACAACCTGGAGCGAGGAGGGCAGCGCTGCCTCCCGCCGGGCAGCCTTTCTTCTTGGTGGGAACTCCAAGGCTCTCTTAGGGGGAAATTTCATAAAGTAAACGGATCCCGCTCTCTGGGCCGTTTCTTCTCCCTGCTAGTCATCACTCACTCGTTGCCCACATGGTTTCCGCCTGGTGCCAGCCGCAGTGTTGAGGCTCTGGGAACACCTTGGACAGCTGGAGAAACCAGGGACCACCACACATCCTACCTGCTCCCCGACAGAATCCCAGCTGGGCCAGGAACTCACCCACCTCTGCCAGCCCCATCCAGGACCGCGAGGCTGGGTCCTAAGTGCATCGGTTAATTGAGGTGTAAGGTCACACTTGCTCCTGCAGTCCCCCCCACCAGGCCGCAGTCCCCATCCAGGAATGCCCTAGGCTCGTTGGCAATACAGAAAGAGGCAAGAGTGTCAGGATAACTGGGCGATCTTGGCCTTTGGGAGAGGGTTGTCATGGATTCGGGTCTCCTTTGGCCTTTGGAGGCCAGGTGCAGAATGGGAGGGT
>NW_026010204.1:0-3142 GCF_001458135.2 Marmota marmota marmota
GGGGGGGGGGGCAGAGAGGCAGAGAGAGAGAGAGACAGAGGGGGGCAGACAGAAAGAGATGACTGTGTACAACACCAGTCCACATCTACACTTTACCTCAATCTATTCCCTGCTTGGAAGAGTATCTTACTTCTCTGTGATTATCCTTTAAGGTAGCCTCATTTTCTCAATAACAGTTTCCCAAGAGGATCTCCTCTCAACAACTAAAGCACTTACCACTCATTTGATTTTCATCACACACAATATTGTGACAGCTTGGAAACTGTAGTTTGATTATTTAACTCTGTTAATGGCCACTGAAGAATTTGGGTAGGTTCTTTCAAGGTAAAATAATTTCCAGTTTCCCAGGGACCTATGGAAATAATGGCACCCTAACACAAAAGCAACCAAGGCAATTTTAGGCCTGAGAAAAGAAAATGTTTCTCCATCCCTTCTGTGATAGGGACCATGACACATGAGATTCTTCCAGGCCTGGTGGCACAAGTGTGGTCAGAACCTGCCTGTATGATTCCAGGAAAGTCTTAGGCCCTCAACTTGCAGCGTGTTCACCTGTATAACAAAGGGATTGACCTCTGGACACTGAGATCCTTTGCAGTTTTCTATCTGTTAGGCTTGACTCCTCCTGGCTTCAGGCAGGGAGGAAACAGCTAGGACATTTGAGAAAGTACAGCGCCTTCTCAAATGGTGGTTAGCACCGCCATGTCTGCCCTGCTCTAATTAAAAGTGCAGTACACAGACACTTGGATTTTGGCTTTAATTAAGGCAGCCAGAGGAAAAGTCTAGGATTACAGCAAATGCCCCACATATAGAACTGATTTTCCAAACTCTGAATTGAGTACTTTTCTCAAGAGGCCATTGTCGCAGGGATGGGAAAAGGAAGGTGTTTTCTTTCTTCACAATACTTGCTTATACAGAAATCCTTCCAGAAACAAAGAAATGGCCAGCATTTCAGGCAGGACCCTCTACTCCTCCTGCACCCACCCCTCCTCTTTGCAATAGGCATAGGGCTTGTTGACATAGGATATGAAAGCCAGTGAGATGGAGCAGCTAAAATGGTGTGCTCTGGCATTGGGCACATCCGGGGCTTAATCCCGGCTGTCATTCACTCATTGGTTGCATGACCTTAGGCAATTTACTTTAACCTGTGATCCTTAGTTCCTTATCTGCAAGTGGGAATACAGTTACATGTATGACAGTGATCTCATATGATAGTAATTGAGCTGAAAAATTCCTATTGCCTGGTAACATCAAAGCCATCATTAGCTGTTAGCACAACACATCACCATGACCCATGTGTTCATGGTGATGCTGGTATAAACAAACCTACTGTGCTTCCAGCTACATAATAATTTAACACACATGATTATGTGCAGTACATAATATCTGAGAATGATAATAAATGACCTTGTTACTGGTTTATGCACTTACAGTAATATACTTTTTGAAATTTTGGTTGTTCTTGTTAACTAACATATAATCGTATATATTTATGGGTGCAATATTTCAGTACAAGTATATAATGTATTGACCAAGTCAGGGTAATTTACATTTTAATCTCTTTAAACATGTGTTTGTTTGGAGTCTTCAAGCTGTTATCTTCTAATTTGCTTAAAATATATAATAGGTTATTGTGAACTGTAGTCACTCTCTGTGCTGTAAAACACTAGAACTTATTCTTCCTAGCTGTATTTTGGTGCCCAGTATCCAACCTCCCTCTACTCCAACTCCCCCAACCCTTCTTGGCCTCTAGTAATTTCTCTTCTCTCCTTTTCTACTTTGATATCAACTGTTTTAGCTTTTACATATGAGAGAAAACACACAATACTCGTCTTTCTGTGCCTGTCCATCCAGTTGCTTGGGCCTAAAACCTGGGAGTGCTTCTGGATTTCTCTTTCCTTTATTCCCCACATCAAATCTATTGGAAAATTCTGTTGGCTTCCTTTTCAAAATATACCCAGAATCTGATCACTTCTCACCACCTCCACCACTGCCATCCTCATCCAAGCCATCATCATCTCTGAATTAGACCACCATCACATCCTCCTAAATGATTTCCCTACCTCAAGCCTTGCCTCCTCAGTCTATTCCCAATGCAGTAGCCAAGTCTATCTTTTTTTAACACTTTAAAAATATTTTTATTAGTTATTGATGGACATTTATTTATTTATTTATTTATTTATATGTGGTGCTGAGAATAGAACCCAGTGCCTCACACATGCTAGGCAAGTGTTCTGCCAATGAGCTGCAGTCTCAGCCCCAACTCAGTCTTTTTAAAGCCTAAAATGGAGCATAATATCCCCTGACAGCAAACCCTTGATGTTTTTCCAGGGTACTTGATCCCCAACACTGCAAATAATAATAATAATAATATACATGGCCAAGACCTCTTCCAGATCTATGAAATAAAAAATCTCTTAGGTCAGGGTTCAGAAATCTGCTTTTTGAACAAGTTCAGCTAATAACATACATTTATATAGCACTAACTGCTACTTTTCTAATTTTTGGCAAATATTAAGCCATTTACTCCTCATCTTAATCATTTTAACATTCCCATTTTACTGATGAGTAAACTGAAGCACAGGGAGGTTTTCTTCATTTGGCCCAAGGTCCACCCAGTAGGAAATAGTGAAGTTGAAATCTGTACCCAGGCAGTCCATTCTCTTAACCACTATTGGGTGCTGCTTCGGCCCAGTTGCTTCTTTGATCAGTTGTGTTTAGGACCTACAGCTACATTGTCTCCAGTGAGGACACCAAAGCCCAGACAAAACAATGGACCTCTTTGAAAAGTTAAGACAGGTTTCGTGTCTTCCCATCTCATGAGCATTTCATTTGGAACAGTCACTTTGGGCTCTGTGAGGACAGGTCCAGGAAACATGTTGCCCACAAAGAAACTTAGGCCCAAGATGTTGTCTAGAAAAGTTTTTGCTTTGGCAGTTGGCATCAGGGGATGCAGGGATACATTCTGGCATTGGGTTGTCTAACCATCTTTGGGGGCATCCGAGCTTAGAGTCAGAGATCGCCCTTCCCTCAGAGCTCGGTTATCAAAGCCACTGGTGAGAAATCCAGAGTAGTTGAGGATGGCATAAGAGCAGCCCCCCTGACTTCAGCCAAGGGAGTAGTGCTTGTGCCAGGGCCTCAGCAG
>NW_026010205.1:0-3142 GCF_001458135.2 Marmota marmota marmota
ATATTCTCTCTCTCTCAAACTAATAATATAATATATAATTTTCTCATTTGGCAAAATGATTACAAATGTCCATGCTAAATAATGATTTCATGAACAAGTACATAATTCTGGAGCTAAAGTAAGGGGCTTAATTGTGTTTTTTTGTTTTTTTTTTTGACCCCAGGGGCACTTTACCACTGAGCCACCTCCACAGCCCTGTTTATTTTCTATTTTGAGACAGGGTCTCACTAAGTCACTGAGGGCCTTGCTAAATTTTTGAAGCTGGTCTCTAACTTGCAATCCTCCTGCCTCAGTCTCCAGAGTCGCTGGGATTACAGGCATGTGCCACTGGACCTGGATGCTTAATAGTTTTCAGTGCATCTCAAGGTATTTGATGTATAGATATTCATGTAACAGTTTCAAAAATAACAAGCAAAATGTTCACAGTAAGTATGAAACATTCAATGGTTGAAGGAAAAATAACCACCTGGAAAAATCAAGAAATCTAATGGAAATGTCATTTGAGATGGGTCTAGAAGAATCTAGTTTGAAGATTAAAGCAAAGGAGATTATCAATCTCTTTCAACTGTTATTCTCCAGGTTTAGATGCTCATCCCATTTCACTTGATGATACTCTGTTGCCAACTGTGTTTCTTCTGCATTTCAACTTCATAAACTCTCTGTTACATGACCTCTACTGAAAGTTAATCATACTAAATTAATCACTATTTCCTTGAAAGGAAAAAATTATTTTTTTTTTTTAAAAATCACTTTGTCTCTACTCATTGCATACTCCCTGCAGCTTTCATATTTTTTCCCTTCCCTTAAGCAGGTTGCAAATGAATACAGAAGGCTTAGTTTAGTTTCACTGTGTTCCTTGACCACAACAAGTGTTATTGCACACAAGTGTTATTGCACAGGTATTTCTGAAATCTCTTTGCATATTCTTTGATTATTGAGTCCCATATTGTATCATTTTCTGTATGAGCTTGTCCCTCCAAGCAAAGTGTGAAATTTCTAAGATGGGGCAATGGTTAATGTCGTTTCCTCAGGCACAATTGTCGAGTGATTTAAGTATTTCTGTGTCTGTATGTACCCTGATGGAATGAATTCTTGAAAAAAAGAACAGTATGTGTGAATGTAAAGCTTCTATAGCAGGGTTCATATAAGCCAGGTTGGTAATGAAAAGCAAACTCTGAATTCTTGGGTTGCCTCTTCCTCTGACATTGTAAACCACTAACAGGAGCACACCTAAAATTAAGGTCATGCAACATGGAAGCGCACATACTGCTACAAATCCATAATAGTAGTTCACCACTATATAATTCTCTCTGCCTTTCAATATGCTTTGCCAGTCATCATCTAAATGGTTTTCTTCAGCGGCGGCCTAAAGTGGCCACTCATTCCCCCACCCCCTCCCCGGAGATCCGGGAAACACCTCCTTCTTTCAGATTGTGAGAAAAAAATGGGGCTTTCCTGCTTCTGAGAGCGGGGATTCCATCTCAAAGAACATGCATCCTCCACCCCGCCCACCCGCGCTGAAGGCTACCCAAGCCAAGGAGCATCTAGGAACGCTCTGGGCACGTTGCACCCTGCTTCCCAGAGAGGGGTCTGGAGCCCGGAATTCGCTAATTAGCTCGCCCCCATTGGTTGTCCCCAGGCACCCGCATTCCGTCACTGTGTTATGCTAATGAAGGGAAGGCTCATTGGCTGGGCCTCCAGCAACAGCTCCAGCAGACAAGTGCCTGGACAGCCGGGTTGGCGGCGCCTGGGGCCAAAACCCCACCGGGTTTCCTCCTGCCTTCCCTGGGCCGTGCTGGTTGCACGCCCTCCCCGGGGACCTGCAGCCCCGAGGATGCCCTAGCTGGAGGCTCTTTTACCTACCTCTAGGAAACTGCCTCACCTTCTTGTGGCGCTAACTGCCACCCCTCTGCCCTCTTTCTAGGCACCGCGTGTTTTTTCTTTTTTCCCGGAGAAGTAACTTTTGCATCCCGCCTCCCCCCCAGTCCTGGGGACTAGAGGCGGTGCCGAGCCTGGGGGCGGTTCCTTGGCAGCATTGATTCTCGTCGGAGCCAGACTTTTGCCCCAGGGCTGGGTTTGCATCATCCCATCACACCCTCGGGAGAGAGGAGCCAGCCCCCTTTCCAGCCTCGGCTTCCGGCGCCAAGCCGACCCCTCCCGCTCCCGTCCCCTTCCCCTCCTCGCATCCCTCTTTCTTTTGGCCTTAGCATTCTACTCATCTCCTCGCTCTACCCCCGCAACATCTTCTTTCTTTCTCCTTCCTCTTCCCCGTTTATTGTTTGATGCTTCCCACTCTTTGAGGAAGAATGGTTGATTTGGAGAGCGAAGTGCCCCCTCTGCCTCCCAGGTACAGGTTTAGGGATTTGCTGCTAGGGGACCAAGGATGGCAAAACCACGACAGGTGAGTGGTGTGGTGCAGTGTTGTTCTGTAAATACTGCTGAAAAAAGTATTTTTCTTGTTCTTGCAATGCGTTTATCACATTTAAAGAGCACTGTGTTTCATTGAATTCAGTATTTTCTGGAATAGTTATTTCATGTATCACATGCCACATATTCATGTTTTAAAAATAATATGTGGGCTGTTAGTCAGAAATGCTTTCCTGAAGTTCAGTTTGGCGTTAATGTTCTGTTTGAATTAAATAAAAGATCCATTATTGGTCCAATTAGGAATCCCCCTGCAGGCACACTGTGCAGCAGGCTTCTTTTCCTTACCTGCAGGCTTCCAATGCCAGCTCCTATTCCAGTAGTAACTGGAGACTTTATCTTGGACATCAGTTAGAGGATAATATTTCAATTAAATCTCTTCTTTTTAGGCAAAAATGTATATATTGATTAAAAATTTAAAGAAGAAATACCTGAGGTATTACTCACTATGCTTGTGAATTAGGGTATTCTGATTAACTGGAGAGAATTACAACAATATTTAAACAAATTCAAATGCTAATTGACATGTAGCATAGTTAAATGATTGTTCAAAGGCAGCATAATGTTTATTGTGATTGAATTTATATTTATTTCAAGACCTCAGGATCATCAAGTAAAATGGAGATCTTCATTGTAGAAAGTGTGAGGTGAGTTGACTACAAGAAGGGCATACTTTGACCAAGGTTTGCTTTTTAAGTGTAATATCCAAGATGTTAAC
>NW_026010206.1:0-3142 GCF_001458135.2 Marmota marmota marmota
GCCCACCGGGGCAGGAGCAGTCGTGGTGTGCACCAGGGATGCAGGAGGGTCAGAGACCCTCCCGCTCGGTCGCTCCTGCCCCTCCAGGGTCACCCTCCTGGTCAGCTGTGTGGCCACGGCTGTCTGCCTGCTACTGGGTCCACTTTCATGAAATGAGCACTTCATTTGGGCAGTGGGGAGAACAAGGCCCGAGCCCTGACGTCAGCAGGGTCCACGGTGGCCTGGGACAGGAGCAGCCCGACACCTGCAGCGTCACCCCAGAGGTCTGGTCACCCTGACCTGCACTTCCTCCCACCTAAGCTGGTGACGAAGGTTTTGGTGGAAAAGTTAGGAGTGGCAGAGCCACAGAAGTGACCATCTGGGGCATCCTGCGGGCCCAGGACGCCCTGGCTGTGGCCTCTACCACCCACGCCCTGCACGCCCTGACCCAGCTGAGCAGTCGGCGCCAGGTGACCGGGGTCATCAGGTTGGCCCCATGGCGGTGTGAGTGGCTGGAGGAGCATGGCTGTGACCTGCTGTGGCCGCACCAGCTCTCACTCGCGGCCACCAGCTTGGAGCAGGCCCCGTCTGAAAACCGTCTGCACGCGTCCCCCACCAGGCTGTAGTGGCCCGTCTGCTCGTCCATCTGGCCTCCACGCTGCGTCTCGTGTGCACTGTTCACAGTATTCATTGAGCATCTACTGTGGCCCGGGGCGTGGCACAGGAGCAGGGAAATGGGCCACAGAGAAGGGCCGGCAGGGCAGGAGGGGGAGGCGAGGGCGTGGCTCTGAGGGCAGCCATGGGGCTTTGCTGGAGGGGCATCGGGAGGCAGGAGCAAGTGCCAAGGCCCTGGGGCAGCTGCGCCCCCTCGCCACCCCTCCTCGGCTCAGGCTGTGCTCACCGTGCCCGTTATCCCCTTAGTGCCTGGCACCGTGCACATAGTAGGCACTCAACAAACTTCTGTTGAGCGAATACAAGCTTTGAAGTCGTGTCTGGGGGTGGGACCTGGCCCAGGGAGGGGAGACGGAGGACCGAGGCCTGGGTGTGTCTTCTCGCGTTTCCCAGCTGAGGACTGACGTCCAGGTGGGTCCTTCCTGCATTCCAGAACATTCCTCCTCTCCAGGCCTGAGCCAGGTCAGCGTCCAGCAGGTCTGGGTAGAGCTTTTGGTGCTGGGAGAGTTCTGAGGCCGGGGGGCGAGGGGCAGGGCAGGGGCACCTCCGCCTGTTGGACAGGAGACTCCTGCTCTCCTGGGGGTTCGAGGACACTCCAAGGTCACCTTGAGAGCTGCTCCTGTCTTCCCTGGGACGAGGACTCTGAGGAGAGGTCGTGAGTTCCTGAATACAGCTCCAGAGAGGCCGTCCTCGGGCGGCTCTGTGTGCGAGCCTGGAGCCGTGGGTCCTGCCGCTATCCGTCCCTGAACTTAGGGCCCCAAACAGAAGCCCCACCCCCCCTCTCTCTCTGGCACCGAGGATTGAACCCAGGGCACCCGACCACTGAGCCACACCCCAGCCCTATTTTGTAGGTTATTTAGAGACAGGGACTCGCCATGGCCGAGGCTGGCTTTGAGCCTGCTCCTCCTGCCTCAGCCTCCCGAGCTGGGTCACACGCATGCGCCCCCACACCCGGCCCAAAGCCTCTTGTGGCTGTGCAGGTTGAGGCCTGGGGTGGCCTGCCTGGACCGGGGTGTCCAGGGCAGCTCCTCCTGGAGTTCAGGGCAGGCGGGGTCTGCCTCCCGAGGCTGTCATGGTCCCTGGCTGGTGGCCCTGTCTGATGGCTGCACCTTCTGGCTCTGTCCCCTCACCCGTCGCTGCCTCCCTGTGGTTGGTGCCCGTGGCTCCAGGGGACCCCGGGGGCTCATGCAGGATGCTGTCCCTAGCTCAGGGCCTGAGCTGGTCATGCCTGCAGAGCTCCTTCTATGCCATCAGGTGACATGTCCCTGGGCTCAGGGACTAGTCCATTCATTGAGCTGAGCGCTAATGGCCCCCGCTGGGCTGTGCAGGCTGCGTCGCTGGCCCGTGGGTGTGGGGTCCCTGCGCGTGGCTAAAGAGCGGGCAGCCTGGTGACCAGTGGGATGGTCATTCACTGAGCCCCGGCTCTCCTGCCCAGTTGCAGCCTCCTCTCAGGGCCTTTGGCCCTGCCCCTGGGAGGTGGCCAAGCTGGCCATCCAGTGTCCACCCGGGCAGGGACCCTTGGTCCCAGTGCTGATCCCAGGAGGCTCAGGGTGCAGTCTGGCCTTTGCCCAGGAGGCGGCAGGATGGGACACCCATGGCCTTGGCCGCCATCCTGGTCACAGGGCCGGGTCCACCCCAGGTCCAGACGGGGACCCGCCCCTCCCCCAGCCTCTCAACAGCGTGTCCCAGGAAGCAGCCACGGGTACCCTCGGCGCAGGGGGTCCTCCGCCCAGCTAAGTCCAGCCCAGGCTGGCGGCCCAGCCGTCTCCCGATTGGCTGAGATGGACTCAGGGGCAGAGCAGCAGGAAGCAGGAAGGAGGGCCCCCCGGAGGAGGTGGCGTCTGACTGGGCATCTGAACCCGTGCAGGGCAGAGGGGAGGCTCCTGGGGGGAGACCCCAAGATCGGGGAACTTGATGGCGATGACAGTGGTGCCTCCTGTCACCCTGCCCTGGCAGCGTCCCTCCTTCCCCGGAGCCCAGGGCCACCCCTCAGCCCCTGGACCTGCTGGGCAGGGCCTCTCCCCAGGGTCTGGACATGATGTGATCTGGGCCGACCCGGGCCGTCCAGCAGTGCGTGGCCTGTCTTCTCAGGAGCCTGTGGCCCTGGGGTGTCCCTTCCCGTCAGACAGAACAGAGGCCAGGGATGGGTGGGAGAGCGGCCTCTGGCACCTCCCGTCCCCATCTGTGAAGTGGGCTCTGGGAGGGTGAGGTGAGCGCTGGTGCCCCCGCAGCCATGGGGTGACCCGCCTGCTCCATCCTGGTGTCACCCTGCGACCTTCCAGAGTGAAGGGGGTGGTGGGTGGACAGAGCGAGGGGTGCGCCCCCCGCTCTCCTCCAGGCATCCTGGGGACCCCCACCCAGCGGGCCGGTTCCAGATCAGGGCTCGCCCGTCCCTGGGGCTGTGTGCATGTGTCCCCGCGTCTTCACACCTGTGCGGGTCCCCGGGTGAGAAGCGCGTGCAGCCGAGGTGTGCGTCCGTCCACAGCTGGGA
>NW_026010207.1:0-3141 GCF_001458135.2 Marmota marmota marmota
TATATATATATATAATCCCCAATGATGCAGTTTCTCTACCAACACCTCACATGCTTACAGTTACCACCCATTCAAATTACTAGTCCATCAAGAGTATTGATTCACTGATTAGGTTACAGCTCTTATAATCTAATCATTTTACCTCCTGCATTAACATGATAGTATTTGGGGGACACCTCATATCCAAACCATAACAATGTAGATTTTTATGTCTTTATACCCTTCAGAATCACAGAATTAATGGAGAAATAAAAAGCATTTCAAGATAAACATAAACTAAAGTAGTTCATGACCACTAAGCCAGCATTGCATAGGATACTGAAAGGCAGAATACACAAAGAAAAGAAAGATAAAAATAACAAAAAGAGCATGGGAAAGAATAAACCATATTAGAAAAGTATATAAGCATGTGAGGATTAGGCATGATTAAAACATTAGAAATAAAATGAAATGAGAGAAAGCAACATGTACCTATATGTAATAACAATGAATATAATGGGTCATAATTCTCCAATGAAAAGATACAAGACCAAATTTTATGTTATCTCCAAGAAACACACTTCACTGGCAAAAGACATTTAAAGACTCAAGTGAAAGTATGTTAAATGATGCTCCATGCAAATGTTGTCTTAAAGCAAATATAAATGGCCACTCCCACATTGTTGCAGTGTTGGGGCCTTCTGGGAAACTGAGGCAGCATGAAGACCCTGCTTCAAACCTGGATTCTTGTGATCGGGTCAGAAATATTTTAGACATGTCACATGAATCAAGAGTATCAAGGAAGAATTTGTTAGAGAGGATAGGAAAGGGGAAAAGTGAACACTCTTCAGAGAGAGAGTGGGTCCTCTCAGAAAAGAAAGAGAGAACATGCCTCTCTTGCCCTTTAATTTTGTTGGGTATTCTAGCAAAGTTTCCAGAAAGTCCCACCTAGGCCCACTTCTTGGCTTTTGGTTGACAGAAGGGTGACATCAGATTTTTAAGTCCCCAATGCCATAACATCTCTAGGTCCCTTTGGCCCATGCTTTCCAGGTCTAATTAGAACTTGTTCTTACCAAATTTGTGATTGGGAAAAATAATACTTAATTTGCTTCAGTTCTGGGATCTGGTCTGTATAAGGCTCACAAAAGCCACCATTTCCATACACCCACACACAATTTAGGATAACCTGTACTCTTCTTATCAGCATCATTTTGAACCTTAATTTCTCCTGCAGAAAACTGGTAGTTTGCTGGGGAAGGTAATACATCCTATATACTTGAGTTTGACAGTGACAAATCCTCAGAAAGGGAAATGAGGAAAACTACCCCATTTTTAATAGCCTCAAAAAAAAAATAATAAAATACTTGGGAATCAACTTAAGAAAAGAGCTGAAAGAGCTATATAATGAAAATTATATAACCCTAAAGAAAAAAAAATCAAAGAAGACCTTAGAAGATGGAAAGATCTACCTTGCTCTTGGATAGGCAGAATCAATATTATCAAATGACCGTACTTCCAAAAGCACTACACAAATTTAATGCAATTCCAATCAAAATTCCAATTACATTCCTCATAGAAAAAGAAAAAGCAATCACGAAATTCATTTGGAAAAATAAGAGACCCAGAATAGCTAAAGCAATCCTTAGCAGGAAGAGTGAAGCAGGTGGCATCACTATACCAGACCTTAAACTATACTACAGAGCAATAGTAACAAAAAGAGCATGGTATTGGCACCAAAACAGACTGGTGGACCAATGGTACAAAATAAAGGACACAGAGACTAACCCACAAAATTACAATTATTTTATATTAGACAAATTTGCCAAAAACACGCATTGAAGAAAAGATCTCCTCTTTAACAAATGGTACTGGGAATACTGGAAATCCATATCCAACAAAAAGAAACTAAACCCTTTCTCTTACCATGCACAAAACTCAACACAAAAATGGATCAAGGACTTAGGAATTAAACCAGAGACCCTGCATCTAATAGAAGAAAAAGTAGGCCCTAATCTCCATCATGTGGGATTAGGCCCCAACTTCCTTAATAAAACTCCTGTGGCATAAGAATTAAAATCAAGAATAAAGAAATGGGATGGACTCAAACTAAAAAGTTTCTTCGTAACAAAGGGACAATCTGTGAGGTGAATAGAGAGCCTACATCTTGGGAGCAAATCTTTACCTTTCACACATCAGACAGAGCACAAATTACTAGGGTATATAAAGAACTCAAAAAGCTAAACACCAAATAACAAATAACCCAAACAATAAATGAGCCAAGGACATGAACTGACACTTCTCAGTAGAGGATATACAACCAATCAACAAATATATTAAAAAATGTTCATCACCTCTAGCAATTAGAGAAAAGCAAATTTATAGCAGTACAATTCACAACTACTCTAAGTTTTAATCTCACTCCAGTAAGAATGGCAGCTATTATGAGGACAAACAACAATAAGTATTGGTGAGGATGTGGGAAAAAAGGTATACCCATACACTGCTGGAGAAATTGCAAATTGGTGCAGCCAATATGCAAAGCAGAATGAAGATTTCTTGGAAAATTGGGAATGGAACCACCGTTTGACCCAACTGTCCCTCTCCTTGGTCTATACCCAAAGGACTTAAAAACAGCATACTACAGGGACACAGCCACATCAATGTTTATAGCAGCACAATTCACAATTGCTAAACTGTGGAACCAACCTAGATGCCCTTCAATAGATAAATGGATTAAAAAATGTGGCATTTTTACAAAATGGAATGTAAATCAGCAATAAAAGAGAATAAAATTGTGGCATTTGCAGGTAAATGGATGGAGTTGGAGGAGATAATGCTAAGTGAAGTTAGCCAATCCCCCAAAAAACAAATGCTAAATATTTTTTTTATATAAGGAGGCTGATTCATAGTGGGTTAGGGAGGGGGAGCATGGGAGGAATAGATGAATTGTAGATAGTGTAGGGGGGTGAGAAGGGAAGGGAAGGGATATGGGGTTAGAAATAATGGTGGAATGTGATGGTCATCATTATCCAAAATACTTGTATGAAGACACAAATTGGTGTGAATATTCTTTGCATACAACCAGAGATAAGAAAAATTGCATGTATATGTGTAATATGAATTGTAATGCATTCCACTGTCATATATATATATATATATATA
>NW_026010208.1:0-3141 GCF_001458135.2 Marmota marmota marmota
AAGAAAATTAAAAGGCAAACAAGAGGGAAAGAATCTTTGTTTCATATGTCAAAGTATTAATAGCCTGAAGAACATTTAAATTTTAAATCCCTCATAGGAAAGTAAACAAGGAAATGACCAGACAACTCACTGAAGTGGAAGTACAAATGATTAACAAGAAAAAGTTTCAGCTTCTGTAGTAGAAATGACAATTAAAATAATATTGAGGTATATCCATTATTTGCCTATAAAATAAAAAGATTTTTAATATGATATCGATGAGGGAGCATTGAGGCCCTTTCATACATTGGTGAGTAAATTGGTACAACCCTTCCTCAAAGTTTTAAGAATCTTAAAAAATATCAGACCTTTGACCCTAATACTGCCACTTCTTTACTGTAATACGATAAGGGAAAAAAGCAAAAATAACTTAATTGCCTGAAAATGGGTGGGAATTATAGGGGAGATGCTTAGGTAATTGAAGCTTTATCCATACAATAAACTACCTGTCTTTTCAATGAGGTTTTTTCCTTGGGTTTTAAGGGCAATTTTTTTCTTTGTGTTTTTCTGAGAAGTAACATGTTAAATAGATGCTAATGGAAATGCTCAGACTGCCCTTTTATTTATGAGGTTTGGGAACTTTGAGCAAGTTTATCTCTACTACCTGCAAAATAGAGCCTAATGGTAGTACCCACCTTGCAGAGATGTTGTGAGGTTTAAAAAAGGTACTCCATGTAGAGAACTTAGAAGAATTCTTGGTGCATGGTAAACATCCAACAAGTATTAGCTTTTCATTATTTTCCAACTTTTTTTTTTTTTTTTTTTTTAAATTGAAAGCTTGGGCATTTTAAAACATTTAAAATTGATGTCCATCAGTCTAGGGATAAATACAGTGAACAATGTTGTCTGTTTTTAAAATTTTTACTAGACTCTTTGGAGCTTAGTTTGATTCATACAGTACTTTCCTCCAGCATTTTGTTATGAAGATTTTCAGTTTTATAATGAACACGTCTATATTCATTGCTTAGGTTTTACTATTACCATTTTTACTATACTTGATTTATTTCCTATCTATTTCTTCCTGTTTCCATAAACTAATCCATATTTTTTAAAATCTTTTTTTAGTTATAGTTGGACACAATACCTTTTATTTATTTATTTTTATGTGGTGCTGAGGATCGAACCCAGGGCCTCGCATGTACTAGGCGAGCCACTGAGCCACAACCCCAGCCCCTAAACTAGTCCATCTTATTTGGTACATTTTGAAGTAAACAGCAGATATCAGTATGCTTCTCCGTAAGTAATTCAGTATTGGTATCATAAATTAGAATTGGATACTTTTCTTTTTGAGTCAGAACTTACAGTGAAACACAGCTTTACTATTCAGTGAGTTTTGAGAGATAACCTTTGATAACCCAAATCTTGTCAAGATATAGAACATTACCATCACTTCACAAAGTTCTTGCTACTTCTTAGTTGGCCCTCCTCATAAACTCCCAGAGACAAATGCTGTTCTTTTTTCCCCTCCACTATAACTTGGTTTAGCCCTTTTAGAACTTTATACAAATGAAACCATATAGTGTGCACTCTAAAAGGCACTTTTTATTCAGTGAGTTCATTCCTTTTTATTGATGAATAGTATTTCATTGTATAGATGTATCACAGCTTAACCATTCTCCTACTTAGCCAGAGATTTTTAAAAATATATAGCACAGAGGGTCTTTTTCTTTGGAAGGTAGACTAATATGGACATGGATTGAGGCCAACAGATACATAGCCATTTTTACTAGTTCTGTTCTATAAGACATTAAAACAACTTTTTAAATTATTGCTTTTAAAAGTACACAGAAATGTTCTGACTCCTGGTTCTGAAGAAATAATTCTTTTTTTAATTCCCCTTCTGAATATATTAGACAAGTCTTCTCCCCCCCCACCATTTCTAGAAAAATTGATTGCCCCCCCATTTCTGACAGAACCATAATCTTGGTGATACTAGGAACATTTTCATTGTGTATCTAAATATAATGCCTCATTCATGTGCAAGCAGTAATTATGGCCATAGACATATTGCATTTCTTTTCCCCTTGAGTGTTTTCTCATTCATTACAATCTTTCTAAATTGAATATTTCATGTAATACATTTATGCGTGAACTATTTTAAAAAATACTTCAATGAACATCTTTACATAGTCATGTGTGACTGCATATCTGGTTATTTTCTAATTTTTTTTTTAGTTGTAGTTGGACACAATACCTTTATTTTATTTATTTACTTTTATGTGGTGCTGAGGATTGAACCCAGCACCTCGCACGTGCTTGGCGAGCACTCTACTGCTGAGCCACAACCCCAGCCCCATACTGGTTGTTTCTTTTGAATAAATGGAAAAGCATTAGTGAGAGGTCAGAAGTTATTAATATTTAAGGTTAGTACACAATTGCTAAATTGCTTACCAAAAAAGGAAAGCGGTTTCCATTTGGGCAGGTAGTTAGTGTATAGGAATAGTTGCATACCATTGCCAATTCTTGTTTTTATTTTAAAGGTAGAAATGAAATGGAGAAAACATGGGGCTGGGGTTGTGGCTCAGGGGTAAAACGCTCACCTAGCACATGCAAGGCCCTGGATTCGATCCTCTGCCTCAGCACCACATAAAGATCAATAAAATAATTTTTTTTCATTATGTCCAACTACAACTAGAAAATAAATATTTAAAAAAAATGAAGAAAGCTTGCTATCCCTTGGATATACATGGTTAGGAAAGAACTAAATTTTTTTTCAGAGCATATAGGGTGAACTTGATTGTAAGTGTTAACATTGTGTTGGTTGTGACCCTTCCCTTTTGCAGCATTGAGGTAACAGGCCGATGGTGGGGGGTGTGGGGAGAATGTGAATCTTGGTCATGTATTTTGCCATAAAGGTGACTGAGTATATATAAATCTAGTTCTGAGTTTCTGCTCTGATTTGTAAACTTGGTTCTCCTTTTTTTTTATTACCTAGCCTAAAGAAAATTCGTGGCAAAGTCTGGAAGCAGAGAATATCTAGCCCTCTGTTCAACACCAAACAATACACAATGGAACTAGAGCGGCTCTATCTGCAGATGTGGGAGCATTATGCAGCTGGCAACAAACCTGACCACATGATTAAGCCTGTCGAAGTCACTGAGT
>NW_026010209.1:0-3141 GCF_001458135.2 Marmota marmota marmota
GAAAGATAAATAATCAAACATGGCTGAAAGTACAAACCATATATCAATAGTAACTCTAAACGTTAATTGCTTAAACTCTCCAATAAAGCGACATAGGCTGGTAACATGGAATAAAAAAACAAATCCAACAATATGCTGCCTCCAGGAGACACATCAGATTGGATAAGACATACACAGGCTGAAGTTGAAAGGTTGGGAAAAAATATACCACACACATGGTCCTCGTAAGCAAGCAGGAGTGGCCATCCTCATATCAAATAAAATCGACTTCAAGACTAAGTTAATCAAAAGAGATAAGGAAGGACATTATATACTGTTAAAAGGAACCATTCACCAACAAGACATAACAGTTATCAATATTTATACACCAAATAAGGGTGCTGCGATGTTCATAAAACAAACTCTCCTCAAGTTCAAGAATCAAATAGACCACAACACAATAATTATGGGTGACTTCAACACACCTCTCTCACCATTGGACAGATCCTCCAAACAAAAGTTCAATAAAGAAACTATAGAACTCAATATCACAATCAATAACCTAGACGTAACCGACATATATAGAATATATCAACCATCATCAAGTGGATACATGTTCTTCTCAGCAGCACATGGATCCTTCTAAAAAATAGACCATATGTTATGCCATAGGGCAACCCTTAGTAAATATACAGGGGTGGAGATATACCATGCATTTTATCTGATCATAATGGAATGAAACTGGAAATCCATGATAAAAGAAGGAAGGAAAAATCCTACATCACATGGAAAATGAACAATATGTTACTGAATAACCAATGGGTTACAGAAGACATAAAGGAGGAAATCAAAAAATTCTTAGAGATAAATGAAAATACAGACACAACATAGTGGAATCTATGGGACACAATGAAAGCAGTTTTAAAAGGGAAATTCATCGCCTGGAGGTCATTCCTCAAAAAAAGAAAAAAACAACAAATAAATGAGCTCACACTTCATCTCAAAGCCCTAGAAAAGGAAGAGCAAAACAACAGAAAATGTAGCAGAAGGCAAGAAATAATTAAAATCAGAGTGGAAATCAACGAAATTGAAACAAAAGAAACTATTGAAAAAATTGACAAAACTAAAAGTAGGTTCTTCGAAAAAATAAATAAGATCGACAGACCCTTAGCCATGCTAACGAAGATTACAAGAGAGAGAACTCAAATTACTAACATACGGGTTGAAAAAGGCAATATCACAACAGATGCTACAGAAATACAGAAGACAATTAGAAATTATTTTGAAAACCTATATTCCAATATAATAGAAGATAGTGAAAACATCAATAAATTTCTTAAGTCATATGATTTGCCCAGACTCAGTCAGGAGGATACACACAATTTGAAAAGACCAATATCAATGGATAAAATAAAAGAAGCAATCAAAAGACTACCAACCAAGAAAAGCCCAGGACTGGATGGGTATACAGCGGAGTTTTCCAAACCCTTTAAAGAAGAATTAATACCAATACTTTTCAAGTTATTTCAGGAAATAGAAAAAGAGGGAGCTCTGCCAAATTCATTCTATGAGGCCAAAATCACCCTGATTCCGAAACCAGACAAAGACACCTCAAAGAAAGAAAACTACAGACCAATATCTCTAATGAGCCTAGATGCAAAAATCCTCAATAAAATTCTGGTGAATCGGATACAAAAACACATCAAAAAAAATTGTGCTCCATGATCAAGTAGGATTTATCCCTTGGATGCAAGGATGGTTCAATATACGGAAATCAATAAATGTTATTCACCACATAAATAGACTTAAAGATAAGAACCATATGATCATCTCGATAGACACAGAAAATGCATTCGAAAAAGTACAGCATCACTTTATGTTCAAAACATTAGAAAAACTAGGGATAACAGGAAATTACCTCAACATTGTAAAAGCTATCTATGCTAAGCCTCAGGCTAGCATCATTCTTAATGGACAAAAATTGAAGGCATTGCCTCTAAAATCTGGAACAAGACAGGGATGCCCTTTATCACCACTTCTATTCAATATAGTTCTCGAAACACTGGCCAGAGCAATTAGACAGACGAAAGAAATTAAAGGCATAAAAATAGGAAAAGAAGAACTTAAATTATCACTATTTCTGGAAGACATGATTCTATACCTAGAAGACCCAACAGGGTCTACAAAGAAACTACTAGAACTAATAAATGAATTCAGAAAAGTGACAGGATATAAAATCAACACGCATAAATCAAAGGCATTTCTGTATATCAGCAACAAAACTTCTGAAATGGAAATGAGGACAACCACACCCTTCACAATATCCTCAAAAAAAAAATAAAATACTTGGGAATCAACCTAACAAAAGAGGTGAAAGATTTATACAATGAAAACTACAGAACCCTAAAGAGAGAAATAGAAGAAGACCTTAGAAGATGGAAAAATATACCCTGTTCATGGATAGGCAGAACTAACATCATCAAAATGGCGATATTACCCAAAGTTCTCTATAGTTTTAATGCAAGGCCAATCAAAATCCCAATGGCATTTCTTGTAGAAATAGATAAAGCAATCATGAAATTCATATGGAAAAATAAAAGACCCAGAATAGCAAAAGCAACTTTAAGCAGGAAGTGTGAATCAGGCGGCATAGCGATACCAGATTTCAAACTATACTACAGAGCAATAGTAACAAAAACAGCATGGTACTGGTACCAAAACAGGCGGGTGGACCAATAGTAGAGAATAGAGGGCACAGAGGCTAATCCACAAAGTTACAACTATCTTACATTTGATAAAGGGACTAAAAGCATGCAATGGAGGAAGGATAGCTTCTTCAACAAATGGTGCTGGGAAAACTGGAAATCCATATGCAATAGAATGAAACTGAATCCCCTTCTCTCGCCATGCACAAAAGTTAACTCAAAATGGATCAAGGAGCTTGATATCAAATCAGAGACTCTGCGTCTGATAGAAAAAATAGTTGGCTCCCATGTACATATTGTGGTGTCGGGCTCCAAATTCCTTAATAGGACACCCATAACACAAGAGTTAATAACAAGAATCAACAAATGGGACTTACTTAAACTAAAAAGTTTTTTTTTTTCTCAGCAAGAGAAACAATAAGAGAGGTAAATAGGGAGCTTACATCATGGGAACAAA
>NW_026010210.1:0-3141 GCF_001458135.2 Marmota marmota marmota
ATATATATATATATATATATATAAATGTATTTCTATAAAGAATTTTTTTAACATTTTCCATCTGGTTCATGCATATACCAAAAAGCTCATTCTGAGTCTACTTTGATGACTTTTGAGAAAACTATAGTACATCCATGTAACCATTATATAATCAAGGTGTAGAACATGCTCATCACCTGAGAAACATTTTTTGTGTGCTTCTCAAATCACTTTGTTTTTCAAATTAAACAAACCTTTCATTTTCAATTATCATAGATTTATTCTCAAATCCCATCATTTCTTCTAACAGTATAATACATTTACGTATGTATTTTTGTGTATTTACCAGCTTTGACCATTTCATTGATCTTTTCAAAACCACCTTGTAATCTTATGTTTTTTTTTTCTATTTTGCCCATTTATTATTGCATTAACTTATCATAAGTATTAACTGTTTTTCAAAATCTATTGAGTCAGATTTTTACTTCATTTACTAGCTTCTTAAACTCTAAGCATAAATTATGGTCTTAAGACTTTTATTCTTTTCTCATATGAGAATTTCACTTTTTATATTTTATAAATGTGTTTGCCAATACTTAATATTTATTATAAAAAATGTGCTACTTTTCAATATTGATGGATTCTCTAAACATCCATTTTTATAAACTTCTGATAATAATTTTGTAATCAGAGAATAAAATCTATTTATTTTCAACAATTAAATTCAATTAGACTTATTTTATTACCAACTACTCAGTCTATAATTATGATTGTTTCATGTGCACTGTAAAAATACATACTTTGGTTATGCATAAAATTCTAGTTCTATATGTGTTATGAAAGTTATGAAACATTTAAGCTTTGGTCAATTTTTGCATTTCAAAAGTTAAAATAAAAATAAGAGTGGATTTTATACATACTTACCATTATGCCACTCTTGATTAATATTTGCAAATTTCCATCTAGCAATATTTCCTTTTAATGTGACATTTTTTGAATATCCTAAAAATGGGTTCCCTTTAATTTTTTAAGTGTTTAAGTTACTTTTATATTTGAAAGGCATTTTCCCCTAATTTTATAGCTCTAGTGTGATATACTTCTGTCTCTCAGGTATTTAATGTACTATTCTATTTACAGTCTGGCTTTTTGATTTCTCTGAAGTCCAATATCAGTTTTCACTTTGTTGTACTGTGTTATTTGTTTGTTTTCTGAATGATAGAAAATTTTCTTACTTTCATTTGATTCAGTTTGATTGATATAATTTTCACTGCATTAATCTTAAACTTTGGAGATCAATAAGTTTAATAATTTTTGTAAAATTTGGACATTTTTTCCTTCAGATATTTTTCTGTCATTTTTTCCTATTTTTTCTTCTCAGATTCCATGTCTACAGGTTGAAACACATAATATTTTTACTGATGTTCCAATAATTCCAACAATTTGTTTTCTATCTTCCCATTTCCTGTGTTTTGGGTTGAATCAATTCTATAGCTGCTTAAAGTTCAATAATATTTTCTTGTTTAGTGTCATTTTCTAGTAAGTTCCTCCATTATTACACACATACACACACATATAAACTCACACACATATTTTTATAAATTTTCAATATTGTATTTTTATTTCTGGAATTTTCATTTGGGTTTTTGAAATTTTTGTATACATTTTTCTTAGTATATTAATGTTTTGATTTGAAGTCTTAAGCATGTTTATTATGATAGCTATTTAGATCTTTGATAACTGCCTCAATTTATATCACTTATGAATCTATTTATAGTCTCTTTTACTCCAGATAATAAGTCATATTTTCCTATTTTTTGAATTGACTACTGACTTCTCACTGGATATCAGTCTTAAGGGATATTAAGTTTCTGAAATCTTGGATTTAAACTCTCTTTTTGATTACCATATTAATTACGCATACTAGTGGAGCTCTGTGATATTATAATACATGCATATGTTATTTGAATCAAATTCAACCTTCCTTTATTCTCTCTCTCCAACCTCTTCCTTGCATTCAAGTTGACGTTTTTGTTTTTAGCTTCCATATAGAAGAGAGTTCATGAAATATTTCTCTTAATTTAAGGAACATCTGTGTTAGTCAACTTTTTGTTGCGGTAACCAAAAATACCTGACATTTATAAATAACTTCAAGGAGGAAAAGCTCAGTTTCAGAGGTTTCAATCCATGGTCAGCCAGGTCCATTGTTCTGAGGTGAGGCAGAACATCATAACAGAAGGGTATTCTGGTGGAAAATGCTCAGGTCATAGCTTTCAGGATAAAGGGTTGAACCTGGGAAGACACAAGATGTAGTTACAAAAGGCCCACCTCATTGCTTACTTCCTTCACATGTCCCAACTGCTTACAGTTTCCATTACCTTCCCAGTAGTTCATTGAGCTATCAGTAGATTAACTTACTGAAAGCTCAGAACCTTCATGTTCCAATCATTTCCTAAGAGCCCCACTTCTGAATATTATTGAAATGGGGACCAAGCTTTCAATACAGGAGATTTTGGGGTACATTCCAGATGTTGAAGTACATTTTGGCAGTCATTTAAATCATTTAAATAACAGATTAGCTTGATGTTGTTCTTGCTGTTTTTGAGTGCAGATTTAGATTATCCTTTATTCTTGTGCTAATTCAGTTCTATTTACAAATGCCCTAGCAACAATGTCTCTCAACTTTTTTTGGTACAAATTTGAACATCTTCCCACCTTGGCTGAATTCTGAATTATTACCACATACCTTATCTGTTCTTTTCCACCAGTCTCAGTTTCACACCTTTTGAAGTAAGGAAAAAAAAAAAAAAAACAGACAAGTAGAAAGCCAGAGAGGTCAGGTAGAATGTCCTATTCAACTTGGTCCTCTAATATCTCATAGCTATTTCATTATTTGTTTAAAATTTTCCATTTATTTAGCATGAGCAAGCCTCATTCTAATTGCTGCTTTACAGGTAGAGTAACCTACCTCAGACCTGTTGTTTTATTTGACTCTATCATAAAAGTTATAATTTGTTATAAAGCATGTTAAAGCTAATCACGCATCTTAATGAAGCGTACCCTTCCTATAATAGCCTTTCTTCATTGATATTGAGGGACACTTATGTCTAAAATTAAATATATATATATATATATATATATATATATATATATATATATATATAT
>NW_026010211.1:0-27314 GCF_001458135.2 Marmota marmota marmota
AGATAATTCCAGTCGGAATCTGAGAGCAGGCACTTGGTTATTGAGAGGGTCTCCAGGGGGGTCTTCAGGTGCCTAAGGAGGAACCAGGCAGTTAGTTCTGAGGGAGAAGATGAATTGACCCAAACCCAAGGTCACTGTGACCATCTGAACATGGTTGACATTTTATAGAATCTGCTCATTCAGGTCACTCCAATTCAACCTGAAACTTTCACCACTACTTGTGTGACCAGGTGGGTCCTCCATCTCTATCAATGTCACCCTCAATGACAAGCAGAAAGCCACAAATCTAGCCCCAGGAAGTCAGGAAGAGTCATGTACCAAAGACAAATCCAAGAAAGCTGTGTCAAAACACACTGGGGTTAGCCCCTGCAGGGCTCACTCCCTGTCCCCTCAGCGAGGTCTCACTCCCTGCTCTTCACTCACAACCCCTGAGTCATCACCGGGAGCTCAGACCTGCCTTCCCCAGGAGGGCATTAGAAGTGGGCTCCTCTCCTCCCGGATGGAGGACAACAGGGCTTCCTTGTTGAACACGTACAGGTGTGGGGGCTTCCCTCCTTCAAAGTCCTCACCTCTACCCTGCTTTGTACCCCTGTCGCTGGACAGGGCTCCCTGGGAAGGAACCTCACTAGCTCCTGTCCTCATCAGCTGGCTTCCCAGCATGATGTCACTTCCCAGACCATGAACCCTGGTTTAGCCCTTTGCTCTAACACAGGTTAGGAGATGGAGCTTCAGGATACAACAGGAACAGATGATGGGTTATTTACCTTCCAGTGCCTTGTTCACCATTAGAGTGTCAGTGGTTAGCACACAGTAGGTGCCCTTTCATATTTACTGATACTGGTCTGCAGAGGAGGCTCATCCCCCTTACTTACCCCAGCACCTGCTCCAGGTGGCCCTCGAGGAGGAGGACAGCATCCACATAGAACTTCCGCAGGCAGTCCATCCTGAGGAACTGCGAGGTGAGCTTGGCAAGCAGCCGCTTCTGCTTCTCTGGGGAGGTGTGGGCAGGCACTCGAACCTGGGAGACAAGCAGCTTCCTCAGGTTCCTCATCTGGCCCAAGAAAGGAGCACAGGCAGCCAAGGTGGAAGGCGCCCTGGTGCAGTGCACTTCCACCTTCTGGACAGAGTCCAGCTGCAGCAGTCTCAGGACCTTCCTGGTGTGGTGGGTGGGTTTCCCAAAGATCTTCAGCCTACTGCAACACAGGTGTACCATGTCCTTTCTCTGTGAGATCCATAGGAACAAGAGAGTCAGGAATTCATCCAGGGGCCCTTCTGTGAGGCACAAGTCTATGAATATCTTCAAGGGCAGCTTAGCTGCCATTGCTGGACCAACTTTCAATGTTCGATTCTTCTTAATGTCCTCTGGTGAGCAGGCATCGATCACGGCTCCAGACCACGTCCTCCAGAAGTTCCTTGGAGCCCTCCGCAAATCCAGCACCTGCAGTTTCCACCTCCTGTGGGGACCACAGCAGAGTCTCAGCCCTGAGGCCCCTTCCTTCCCCTCTCAGCTGCTGCTCCCTGCTCCACCTCTTCCTTCTGTCTCACTTTTCTCCACCCACTTCCCTCCAATCCAGCCTGGTGCCCCCACTTGTACAGACTGAGGCAGGGGCAGGTACAGCCTCCTTCATGTGTCACCACAGCTGCCACAAGCACCTCCACTTCTGGAAGCCTTTCCCAGATGGGGCTCAGCATGGCCAAGGCCTCTCCACCCCTCCTTGCTGGCAGCACAGGAAGCCTGTGGAGCACACTTCAGCACCCACTCTCCCTGCCTATACCCATCCCTTCCCTGGCACAGAGGGTGCTCCCTTCCAGGCCACCTGGGTCCCCCTCACCTGGGGTGATCCTGCTGGGCAAGCAGCATGTCCAGCCCATCCAGTGCCACTCGGAGCATCTCCGGCTGTGGCTGCCTCATCAGGGCCCCCAGGGGCAGGCAGGTGAAGGGCCAGGCCTGCACCATTTTCTTCAGGACCTCAGTGTGTCCCCTGCTGAAGGCCTCCACAAAGAGTGGTGGGAAGAGCTCTATGGGCAGGTCCTCCAGATCCAGGATGGCCCTGGACTTGTCATTCAGCAGGCTGCACCCTGCCAGCTCCAGCAGCGTGGGTGGGGACTGGATGCTCATCCTGGGGAATCTGAAAGAAGAAGGATCCTGGAAAATGGTCCAGAGAAAAGTTCACTATCCCATCCATTGCCAGCCACTAGGAAGGGGGTACTGGGGAGTCTAAAACTCACCCCAACCTTAATGGGGGAAAACTTTGCTTATTATTTTGTCCTTCTAAAATGGGAATTGGAGTGTCATGTGACTTAATGCAGTAGGCTCCTCAGTTTCAACAACTACAGAGGCTCAGAAAGGAGTTGCCCTCACATGGGTGATGTTAGTTTTAATTTCAAAAAATTAAATGGGCAATTATAAAGCATGTGCCCATATTATAAAACACTTGGAAATTACAACAGAGTCTCACGGGTATCTATTACACATGTGAGATTCTGCCACCTTAGCGGGGAGGTCAAGAGAACAAACAGATCAGAAGAACAGAGTTTGTGAAGTGTTGCATGAGATAGTTTGAAGCTTTTTGTTTAAACAAATAATAAAATTACAAAACTACATAAGTCATAAAGTATAATCTGGGGGATGAGGCAATATTGGGGTTTGAATTCAGGACACTCAACCAGTAAGTCACTGCTCCAGCAGTATTTTGGATATTAGTTGGAGACAGGGTCTCACTGATTTGTTTAGCACCTGGTCTTGCTGTGGCTGGCTTTGAACTCTAATTCTCTGGCCTCCACAAACTCTGGAGGTGTTGGGATTACAGGTGTGTTCCACCACGCCCAGCAAAACAGTATAATTTTAAGGGCACACAAAATAAAGATTTTTATTATCAGAAAGTAGAATTCCAATCAATTAGAATGAAATAGGATTGCAATCTACTTCCTTGGTTAAGTAATTTTAAATTGGCTTTGCCTGGAGCTCAGTGGAAGAGCACTTTCCTAGGACATGTGAGGCACTGGGCTTGATCTTCAGCAGCAGGAAAAATTATTAAATGATGGGCTGGTGACATACCTCTGTTGATAGAATGCTTGCCTCCCATGCACAAGACCCTGGTTCAATCACCATACCACCAAATAAATAAATGGATAAATAAATAAATTATATTGTCCGTATAAACTTTAAAAAAACAACAATTTAAAAAAAGAAAAAGTGCAGGGCATGAGTGCACAAGCCTGTAATCCCAGGGTCTCCAGAGACTGAGACAGGAGGATCATGGGATCAAAGTCAGCCTCAGCAAGAGCCAGCGCTAAGCAACACAGTGAGACCCTGTCTCTAAATTGAGATGTGGGGATGTGGCTCAGTGGTTGAGTGCCCCTGAGTTTAATAGCTCATACCAAAGAAAAAAAGAAAGAAAATTGAAAGTGACATAAACCAAAGTGGAAATCCTAGTGTTCAGGATCAAGGTTAAACTACACTGAGAGGCAAAATCAAAGTTCTAAATTGGTTCATGAGAAAAGACAGGTATCAAATTGTTCCTGAATCCGCACAGGTGAGGCGGGAACGGGGTGGTGCTCAGGGCGGTGAGGGACTTACGGGATCTGTCCAGGTGTGCAGCGTTCTCAGAGCCTCAGCAGGCCAGGCTGGTTCTCCTTGGGCTCCAGGACTCTTGTGTTTCTCTTCTGGCTCCACAGAAGCTTTTATGGACCTCTCTGACCACGCCCCCAACTCCATCTGATTGACTGGCATCCAATCAGAAAGCAGTATCTGATCAGGTTCTCCAGTCTCCACCCATTTAATCCTGATCGGATGTTCTTCCTCCAGATTGATTGATTGAATGATGCTCATGCAGGAGCACAGAATCAGGGAGAGTGTGAGAGTCAGGGATGTGTCCCTCCATGCACTCCAACCATGGACTCAATTTTGTCCATATGTGACCCTCCTGTTTTTCCTGTGAGACAGAAAAGCACTGAATCCCTAAGAAAAAAGAACACCTGAAAATATCTTTCAAAGGGGTCTTTGGCCATATCAAAATTATTTGAAATTTTTTTCCAAAAATTCCATAGTAAAAACAGCTTTTTGAAGACAGTAGTGTCATCCAGGAAAACCACAGAATGGAAACCGTGTTGACAACAGTCACACAAGTGCTTGCAGCAAATCTGGTCACACTCAGAGAGGAAGAGCAGACAAAGAGGGTGGAATCAGTCTTCTAGACTTAGGGCAAGACTTCTCCTGTTTGTCTGTCTGTACTGGGGATTGAATCCATTGGTTCTCTACTCCTGAACCACATCCCCTGCCCTTTTTATTTTTTGCTTTTATTTGGAGATAGTGTCTCCCTAAATTGCTTAGGTCCTCACTAAGTTGCTGAGGCTGGCCTCAAATTTGCCATCCTCCTGCCTCAGTCTCCTGAGTTGCTGTGATTATAGGCATGGGCCAACATGCCCCTGATGGGGACTTGGAAAAGTCTGAAATCCACCAAGGGTGGAAACTGTGGGCAACTTGGGAATGGGAGAGAAAGACACAGGGTTGGACAGCAGGTGTTCCTGGCATCAGGGAGGCCACCCACTGGAGAGTCTTCCTGCAGAATCAGGGACCCGAGGGCACATCTCCCAGGCCACCTTTGCTCCAGGCAGTTTCCAGGGCTCTTTAGGCTGTGAGAAGTTCACAAGCAAAGAAAAATTTGAAGCGTCTGAGTAAAAAGTAATTCAGGAATTGAGGAAGGAGATACGGAAAGAGAGGGAGTGCTTGGATGGTGAGCCATGTGAGGGGAGGACTTACAGGGAAGGTGTAGAAGGAATGGTTTGATTGGCGGCAGATACAGAATTGCATTTCTGCCTTGTTGTTCTGTCTTTGTGTTAGTCAGCTTTTTCGCGCTGTCACTACAACACCCAACCCCAACAACTACAGAGGAGGTAAAGTTCATCTGGGGACTCATGGTTTCAGAGGTCTCAATGCACACACAGCAGATTCCATTTCTTGGGCCCTCACTTCAAGGTGAGGCTGAACATCATGGTAGGAAATTGTGGTAGAGGAAAGGTGCTCACATTACCAGAGGACAAGATTGTGCCTTGCCAGATACAAAATATACACACCATATTCACACCCCCAAATCAGCTTCCTCCAGCCACACCCCACCTGCCCTCTGTTATCAGTCAGTGAATCCCATTGGGAATTAATTTACTGACAAGGTTAAGGCTATAAACCAATCATGTCTCCTCCAAAACCTTTGTCTCACAGGTGAGCTGTGGGGAGACACAGCATCTAAACCATGATGGTCTTCTTGGGTATCTTGTTGGAAAATACTTCTGCTCACATCACAGTTGGATACTTACAGTTGTCTGAGGTTATCTTTGGTTTCTGTTTCACATAGTGACTTACCACGAATGACCCACATTTAATCTCCTATGTGTGCAGTTCAGTAGGGCTAAGGCTATTTCAGAGACCTCATTGCTTTTTAGGCTCCACAACAATTGAAATCTAGTCTCTCAACTGAATTCTAAATTTCTCTGCCATTTGTCTGTGTGTAGGCAGCTGAAAGGGTGACTTCATGCCACAGCCCTGCCTTCTCTTACCACCCTTGACTTGGTGCAGGAGGCAGGTAGATGTTTCTGTCAACCTAAGTCACAACAGACAGTGGCTCTCCAAAGAACAAGTGTAGTCAGACATAATAGGGCAGGAATGCAGGACACCCAAAGAAAGATGAGTCCGAGCCCCATCCAGGAGGCAAAGGGAGACAGGGTGTCAAAGGCAGCTTTGAGTCAATTCTCACTGGCTCCACAGATTCAGTACCAAGGGTGGCCTCAGTTCAAGGACAACAGGCAGCGACTGGCCAGGTGTCCTCCTAGAAAACATGGGGGTACAGGTTGGGGTAGATTTTATGCACAGCTAAGGTTGTGGCTTACTCATTTGTGATAGTTCCTGCTGCCAGGCAGTGCTGCTCAGGGACCTTCCCCCCATGGCCCCCTGGCACCCTTCATCAGGATTTGACACAAGTTACTTCCTGTTGATTTGGACACCATTTATATATCCCTGTTCTGATGAAGATCTTTTCTCCTGAAGCATCAGGGATCAACCATTCTTTCCTATGGGTTTGATTGGATCTCAGTGCCAGGTTGGACTTGTCCTGCTTGGTCCCATCCCCACAAGAGGGAATTAATGGATGAGTAGGGATATTTGTTGAAGCCTGTTGAGCCACATTTGAACAGAAAGGTGGGTCTGCAGGATTCCTTTGAACTGATTGTTTTAAGCCATGAGGGGCGTATGTGCTGAACTACATGGTTTCCCAACATGTTATCAGCCACCATAAAGTACTGGGGGGGTCATCTGGCATCCTGAGTATTTTCCCTGTCTGGGAAAATACTGATTGGTGGTTGCTAGGGGGTTGCTATGGGTCCTCACCTAGCCTAACTGAGTACGGACACCTGGTGCCTCAGATCTCTCCTGTTAATTGTAGATAAACAAGTCAGCAGATGAGTATGTGCCTCGGAGTGCTCTGTGGGTTTTTCCCCCTCAAGGACAAAGGTCATGCCCTCTTCCTTGGATAGGGCTTGAGGTAGAAGCTGCTGTTATTTATTTATTTTCAAAAATGGAGTCACGTCAGTTTCTCAGTGTCTACATATATTTGGTACTAAGAATTGACATATGATTTCATAAATTAAAATTTAAAAAATGGATATTAATATCTTTGGCTCATATGGTTTAAAAGGTTCAATTGAAATTGGGTAAATAAATAAAAGTAAAAATGTCTTTAAAGTTACAATGCACAGATTTGTTTCTAGGTGGTCAAACAGTTGTTAATAAAATGTTCATGTCTATAAAGTATCTAATATCCATTGTCTCTGGGATTTTTCTTTAATGGGAAAAAATTACAAATGCTATTCAATGAATTTGTCTTATACCTTTTTTTTTTTTAAAAAAAATGTAAATTAGATCTGACATATATGAAATTAATCATGGATGTGTTTGTTAGAGACATCTGATTTGTTTACAAAGTTTAAATGTTAACTGTTAAATATAATATCAAGTAACCTTAACTTCTTAAATTCCATAAGGTAAAATATTTAAGCACTGTTGGTTATTTCATATATTGGTAAATCTAAAAAATTTTAAATTACTTTACATTATCACAAAAACAAGGTTACTAAAAGTTAAAAGTCCCCAGAGGGTTTAATTCTATATACAAAATGTCAAGAGGTTTCAACTGCATTTCAATTAGAGTACTGTAAATATATTCCCTATTATTAAAATGAATTAATTTATCTAAATTCAGAAATTGATAAAGGTTATTTTAAGGTATAAACAAAAAGAAGGATCCATGGATTAAAAATTATTAAAAGGTTCTAAATATAAAAATATATTTAGTAAAAAACATGTTTCTAGGTAAGAAAGTTTTTATGTGGTAAAATATAATTATAATACATCTAAGTAAACAATAGGGTTTAAGTAAGTAATATTAACATCTATAAATAAAGGATAAATATTAAAATGTTTCTTTATAACTAAGTTGTTTATATATGTAACACAAATGGTTAAAAGTACTCAAGGTTATTCCCTAAGAGCAAATATTAATGTGCTGATATAAACCAAAGTTTGATTTACATATTAAAATGACAAACACTTCTTAAAATATTAATTACATTGTGTCTGATAAGTTTTATTCTCTAGGGCAACTAACTGGCAAATGAAGGTACATCTCTGCTGAAACAGCAACTGTTATTTTAGAGTATTGTTCCACATTACAGAGTCTAAAACTTGGTTAATATAAAAACATCAATAAAATTGTAGTACACTAATCTTCTTTACATATTCAATGTGCTTCTTTACATTGACTAGACCCCAAATCTCCCTTTTGTGGTGTTTTGGCTTAAATATGAGGCATCACTGAAGGTGGTGTGTTACTCTGACCATCTCGCTTTTAGAGAGTAGAGTGTCTGCTGCTGTTCTGCACTGAAGGCATAATTGGAATGGCAATGTGTGGTCTGAGAGTTATTTGAGGGTCTCGGTATTGGTATAACATTCATCCAGAGGAATTTTGAGTCTGAGGCTATTATTCTCCTTTAAGTTATGGCACTTGCTCCCCGGTGCAATGTAACCTCTTGAGGGTTTAAATGCTCTATGGCCAGGTACCAAGGTGCACAGTTACAATCCCAGTAACTCAGGAGACTGAGGCAGGAGGATTGGAGATTCCAAGCCAGCCTGGGCAACATAATCAGACCATGTCTCAAACAAATATATAAAACGTTTTGGGGGTACAGCTCAGTAGTAAAGTACCCCTGGTACATAATCTCTGGTTCTACACACACGCGCATGCACACACACACACACACACACACACGCACACACAGTCCAGCAGCCTCATGCATGCCAAGTGATTGCCATCAGCTTCAGACAACTCAAGGGAGCCAACACTGACCATGTAATGGCTTAGAATATTCAGTGGCCACAGTGTTTCAGCTGATGATGCTACTGTGAAAGACTGCAGGTTCAAAATGAAACTATTTGTACAAAAACCTCACAAAAGTGGAGGGCAGGGAACCATGCAGGAGAAGGTCCTTGACCTTGATAGTTTGATAAGAGACTTTCAGGAGGACTCTGCAAAAACCATAGCATTACCAAAAACTTGCTTCTAAACTCCTATATTTCCAAATAATATCATAGGATTTTTATCATTGTCTCTCAAGAGATTAATAAAACACAGAATGGGACCTGCAAATTCCAAGAAACTCCAGGAGAGCCTTTCTTCTGCACTGCAGCGGAGTCTATTATGGTTCCTTCTCAAGCACATTTTGAAACTGGTGGGCAAATGATTCCAAAGACAATTAAAAACAGTAATGGCTTCCTCATGGAATGTTCCAGTTGAACATTTCTCAAACAGCTTCCCTTTAAGAAGCACCTTTTAGGCCAGGTGAGGTGGTCCATGCCTGTAATTCCAGATTCTCAGGAGCCTGAGGCAGGAGGATGGCAAGATTTGGGCCAGACTTGGCCATTTGGTAAGCCTGTTTCAAAATAAAACAAAGAGAACTGGGCAGGTAGCTTAGTGGTAGAGTGCCCCTGGTTCAATGCTCAGTACTGGAGGATGGGAGAGTAAGTTTATAGGATTCAAATTGGTTTTATCAAATTCTCTGATTACTTGGGAAAGGGAAAACTGAGTCATCTCTGTTAAATATTGAAGTATTATTTCATAGGACATAACATTCTGTATTTGCTATAAATATCTTTCAACACTCTGGTTAAATGACTTATCTTTTATAATGATCTAGGACCCCGGGTGTCATTAAGTGCTTTAAAACTTTTGAGATTATTAACTAACTTCTCTATGATCAAAGTCTACATTGTCATTTGACCTTGAGCTAACATTAGGATGTTCCAGAGAACTTCATAGTTGCTTAAGGTATTTCTAGAAGAGAGACGTTAAGGCAATTAGCCTAATTTGATATGATGGGAAGTCCTGTCAAATATGACATAACTTTTTCAAGTTACATTTATTTGGATATTTTATTAATATTTGCTTTAAAATGGCAAAAATTCATAAAAAATCTCATATGTTTTCAGACATAATTCTGGACACTATATTAAAATATATGCCAATCAAATCACCTTGTTAATAGCTGGTTATAGTAAATTCCCAACAGATTTTTAACCATGACTATTCTAAATGTTTATCATCAAGCATTATCACTTGGATTTTTTTCCTGAACATAACTAAAATCAGATTAATTGATTAAGAAGAAAAAACCTCTAACAAGTTTCCTTGAACACAGGTCTCTCATCTATCTATCTATGTATTTATTTATCCATTTCTTTATTTATTGTTGCTAGGGATCAAACCCAGGGCCTCATGCATGCTAGGCAAATGCTCTACCTTTTCAAAATTGTAATTTAAAAAAGGTGTGGTGGTGAACACTTGTAATCCCATCTGCTATGGTATTAACAGATAAATACAATCAATAAGTGTGTCAGATTAATAAAAAAATATAGCTGATGGATATAAAATTTTGAAAAGTGAGATAAGACAATTATAAAGCAAGAACTGTCATAGGCAGGCCTGAGACTCCATTTTGATGCCTCCTATGAACAACTGTTACAAGAGCTGTTTCTGAGAAACTGAAATGAATGCTGTTTTCTTACTTTAAAATAATTGCTGTTCTGTACTTTGTACCCCACAAATTGGACCCTACTCAGGATGCAGTGGTGGTTGTGGAGAGCTACATCCTGGGCTTGAATGCTATTGTGGGTCTACATGACTTTGAAGTACATTCTCGCCCCACTGACCCACACCCAAATTCACGATGTGACAGTCTAGTACCTACTTGACCCCAGGACCGTGCTCAACTGAACTGCAAAGCTAATGTGCTGGCTTGCTGACTGGAAAATTCTGGTCCTGCCTAGAGCCCAGAGGCCCCACTTATTAATGTTTTAATTTCTATGATTGGTAGCTTACATGAAGATAAGCAAGTCACTGAGTTGTGGATTTTGTGCTTATATTGTTTTTGGATGGACCAGGAAGCTGCTGTCCTGTCACAGAGCTTGAGTCTCTATGGTGGGTGACAGTCCCTAGTCAGGTAAGTAGAGGTCTCTTTTGATTTGAAACTCAGACTGAGTGCTTTCTGGAAGGACTCCCCATAACACCATCTACTTAGCAGGCTAAGGCAGAAGGATCTCAAATTCAAGGCCTGTCTCAGTAATTTAGTGAGAACCTGTCTCATAATAAAAAATTTTAAAAAATTGGGCTGGGAATGTAGCTCAGTGGTGTAGTTCCCCTGGGTTCAAACCTTGGTACCCAAACTGAATACATGAATAATTTAATTAAGTAATTAATTAATAAAAATGAAAAAAGCTGAGGATGTAGCTCAGTGGTAAATCTCTCCTGGGTTCAATCCCAATGCAAAAAACAAAAAATAAAAATAAACAAATTCAGGGCCTAAATATTTTTAAAAAATGAACACCTGTACTCATAAAATTTCTGCAAAAGTCTAACTCTTCCTAGAATAGTAAAGGCTGGAGCTTGCAGATGAGAAACCCAAGGCCTAATGAACAGGCAAAATTGAATTTAACAGTGACTTCCTGGTGGAGGGACACTGAGAGCCACTCCCTCCAAACCCACCTTGCTCAAATGTGGCTCAATGAGTTTCAACATTGATTCCTACTCATCTATTAATTCCCTCCAATGGGAGACTGGACCAACCAGGACAAGTCCATCCTGGCACCGAGAGAGAATCAAGACCTAACCATTATGTGATGCATCCAGAGAAAAAATCTTCATCCCAAGGGGGAAACATAATGGTGCTCAAATCAAGAGGTAGGAACTGTGTCAAACCCTGATGAAGGGGAAGCAGGGTGCTGGGAAGGGAAAGTCCCTGGGCAGTCTTGCCTGATGGTAGGAACTATCACAAACCAGTCAGCCCCAACCTCAACTGTGCACAAAATCCACCCAAGCCCTCACCCCCCAAAGTGTAGGAGGACACTGTAGCCACCTGTTGTCCATGAACAGAGGTCACCCACATTATTGTGGAGCCAGTGATAATTGATTGAAAGCTGCCTTTGACACTCTGTCTCCCTTTGCCTTCTGGATGGGGGCTCTGATTCATCTTTCTTTGGGTGTCCTGCATTCCTGCCCTATTATGTCTGACTACACTTGTTTTTTGGAGAGCCACTGTCTGTTGTGACTTGGGTTGACTGTAATTTTGACCTGCCTTGTCCACCAAGTCAGGGGTAATAAGAGAAGCCAGGACTGTGGCATGAAGTCACTCTTTCAGCTGGTGACACACTGAGAAATTCCAGAGAAACTTAAAATTAAATCAGAGAGTAAATTTCAAATTTGTAGAGCATAAAAACCAGAGAAAGGTGTTGGATAGCCTTAATCCTATATAGCTGCACACACACATGAAGTTAAATGTGTTTCATTTGTGGTAAGTTATTATGTGAAACAGAAACCAAATATAACCTTAGCCAATTGTAAGTATCCAATTAAATGATTATGTGACGTGAGCAGGGATATTTCCCAACAAGATACCCCAAAGGACCATCATGGTTTAGATGCTGTGTCTCCCAACAGCTCATGTGACAATGTTTTTGGAGGAGAAATGATTGGTTTATAGCCTTAAACTAGCCAGTGAATTAACCCCTGGTGGGATTCACTGGGGGATAATGGGGGCAGGTGGGGTGTGGCTGGAGGAAGCTGATCTTTGGGGTATGAAACTGAGTGTAGAGTTTGTATCTGCAAGTGGCCATCTCTCTCTCTCTGCTTTCTGGTAATGTGAGCCTCTTCCCTCTGTCACACGCTTCTGCCATGATGTTCAGTCTCACCGTGGAGGTGCTGTCTCTGGATTGAGGCCGCTGAAACCAAGCCACCCAAATAAATTTTCCTCCTCTGTAGTTGTTGTGGTTGGGTCTTTTAGTCACAGCACCATAAAGACAGACCGAAGAAAGAAAAATGGATTCTCTAACTGCCACCCATCAAACCATTCCTTCTGCATGTTCCCTGGAAGTGCTCCCCTCACATGGCTCATCCAAGCATTCCATCTCTTTCTGTCTCTCCTTCCTCAATTTTAGAATTTTGTTGTACTCAGACTCTTGCAATTTTCCTTTGCTTGTGTTCTTCTCCCAGGCTAAAGGCCTTGGAAAGTGACTGGGGCCAAGGTTTTCTGGGAGATGTGCCCTGGGGAGGTCCCTGATTCTGAAGGAAGGCTCTCCACTTGGTGGCTGCCCTGAAGTCAAGGACACCTGCTGTCCAACCCTGTGTCTTTCTCTCCAACATCCCAAGTTGCCCACTGCTTCCACCCTCAGTGGCTTTCAGACTTTTCCAAGTCTGATGGGGCACGGTGGCCCATGCCTGTAATCACAGCAACTCAGGAGACTTGAGGAAGGGGGATGGCAAGTTTGAGACCAGCCTCAGCAAATTAGGGAGGACCTAAGCAATTTAGTGAGACCCTGTCTCCAAATAAAAACAAAAAAATAAAAAGGGCTGGGGATGTGGCTCAGTGGTGGGGCCAATGTGTTTCATCCCCAGTACAAAGAGAAGAAATCTTGCCCGAAGTCTAGAAGACTGATTCCACTCTCCTTGTGTGCTCTTCCTCCCTGAGTGTGCCCAGATTTGCTACAATGTAACTTGACACTTGTGTGAATGTTGGACACATGGTTTCCATTCTGCAGTCTTTGTGGATGACACTACTGTCTTCAAAAAGCTGTTTTCTCTCTGGAATTTTCAAAATATTTTTGAAAGTTTTTTTTTTTTTTTAAATAATTTTGATATGACCAAAGATACCTGTAGAAAGGTATTTTCTAGGAATGTTATTTTCTTAAGTTAGGGATTAAGTACTTTTCTGTTTGACAGTAGAAACAGGAGGGTCACATATGGACAAAATTGTGTCCATGGTGGGGAGTTGCATGGATGGAGGCATCCCTGACTCTCACATCTCCCTGACTCTGCCCTCCTGCATGAGCATTGGATTCAATGAACTCATCTAGAGGAAGAAAATCCCAATAGAATTAAGTGGGTGGAGATTGGGGAAGGTGATCACATACTGCTTTCTGATTGAATGCTCATCAATCAGATGGAGGTGGGGGCGTGGGCAGAGAGGTCCATAAAAGCTTCTGCAGAGCCAGAAGAGAAGCACAAGAGTCTTGTAGCCCAAGGAGACACATCCTGGCCTGCTGAAGCTCAGAGCACCCGCACACCTGGCCAGCCCCCCTAAGTCCCTCACTGGCCTAAGGACCAGCACATTTCCTCCTCACCTGTGCAGATTCAGGTACAATTTGGTTCCTGTCTTTTCTCATGAACCAACTTAGGACTTTGATTTTGCCTCTCAGTGTGGTTTTGCCTTTATGCTTAACATTAGGATTTCCATTTTGGTTTATGTCACTTTCAATTTTCTCTCTCTCTCTCTCTCTCTCTTTCTTTTTTTGGTACCCGGTATTGAACTCAGGAACACTCAACCACTGAGCTACATCCCCAGCCCTGTTTGGTATTTTATTTAGGGACAGAGTCTCACTGAGTTGCTTAGTGCCTGCTCTTGCTGAGGATGGCTTTGATCCCTTGATCCTCCTCTGTCAATCTCCGGAGTCCCTGGGATTAAATGTGCACGCTTGCATGCCCAACTTTTATTCATTTGATTAATTTTTGTTTTTTAAGGTTTATATGGACAATATAATTAATTAATTAATCAATTAATTTGGTGATATGGTGATTGAACCAAAGGCCTTGTACATGCGAGGTAAGCACTCTAATAACAGAGGCATATCCCCAGGTCACCATTATTAATTTTTATGTGCTGCTAAGGATCAAGCCCAGTTCCAGGCCCAGCCACTTTCTTCACCAAGGATATTGGATTCCTATTTCATTGTAATTGATTGGAATTCTATTTTCTAATGATGGAAATATGTATATTGTGTGCCTATAAATTATACTCTTTTGTTGGGTGTGGAGGCGCACACCTATAATCCTGACAACTCAAGAGGATGAGGAGGCAGGAGGACTAGAGTTCAAAGCCAGCCTCAGCAACACGAAGTGCTACACAAATCAGTAAGACTCTGTCTCCAACTAAAATACAAAATAGGGTTAGGGAAGTGGCTCAGTGGTGGAGTGTCCTAAACTCAGTTGTCTATATGTGCTCCCTAAAAGAGTATACTGTATGGCCCATGTGATTTTGTACTTTCATAATTTGTTTAAACGAATTAAACCAAAAGCTTCAAACTATCTCATCGAACAGTTCACAGACTCTGTTCTGATCTGTTTGTTCTCTTCAACTCCGCCTAAGGTGGCAGAATCTCACATGTGTAACAGATATCCAAGAGACTCTGTTGTAATTTCTAAGTGTTTTATAACATGGGCACATGCTTTATAATTGCTCATTATTTTTTTAAAATTAAAACTAACATCACCCATATGAGGGCAAGTCCATTCCCAGCCATGTAGCTGTTGAATCTAGGAGCCTACTGTTAAGGTCACATGACAGTCCAATTCCACTTTGAGAAAGACAAAATAATAATCAAAGGCTTTCCCCCATAAGGGTGAGGTATGCTTACAGACTCCCCAGTACCCTCTTCCCAGTGGCTGGCAATGGATGGGATAGTGGCCTTTTCCCTGGACCATTTTCCAGGATCCTTCTTCTTTCAGACTCCCCAGGATGAGCATCCAGTCCCCACCCATGCTGCTGGAGCTGGCAGGGAGCAGCCTGCTGAATGACAAGTCCAGGACCGTCCTGGATCTGGAGGACCTGCCCATAGAGCTCTTCCCACCACTCTTTGTGGAGGCCTTCAGCAGGGGACACACTGAGGTCCTGAAGAAAATGGTGCAGGCCTGGCCCTTCACCTGCCTGCCCCTGGGGGCCCTGATGAGGCAGCCACAGCCGGAGATGCTCCGAGTGGCACTGGATGGGCTGGACATGCTGCTTGCCCAGCAGGATCACCCCAGGTGAGGGGGACCCAGGTGGCCTGGATGGGAGCACCCTCTGTGCCAGGGAAGAGATGGGTATAGGCAGGGAGAGTGGGTGCTGAAGTGTGCTCCACAGGCTTCCTGTGCTGCCAGCAAGGAGGGGTGGAGAGGCCTTGGCCATGCTGAGCCCCATCTGAGAAAGGCTTCCAGATGTGGAGGTGCTTGTGGCAGCTGTGGTGACACATGAAGGAGGCTGTACCTGCCCCTGCCTCAGTCTGTATAAGTGGGGGCACCAGGCTGGATTGGAGGGAAGTGGGTGGAGAAAAGTGAGACAGAAGGAAGAGGTGGAGCAGGGAGCAGCAGCTGAGAGGGGAAGGAAGGGGCCTCAGGGCTGAGACTCTACTGTGGTCCCTGCAGGAGGTGGAAACTGCAGGTGCTGGATTTGTGGTGTGTTCCCCAGAACTTCTGGTGGATGTGGTCTGGAGCCATGGTCGATGCCCGCTCACCAGAGGACATTAAGAAGAATCAAACATTGAAACATGGTCCAGCAATGGCAGCTAAGCCACCCTTGAAGGTTTTCATAGACTTGAGCCTCAGACAAAGACCCCTGGATGAATTCCAGGCCCACTTGTTCCTGTGGGTCACATAGAGAAGGGACATGGTGCACCTGTGTTGCAAGAGGCTGAAGATCTTTGGGAAACCCACCCGCCACACCAGGAAAGTCCTGAGACTGCTGCAGCTGGACTCTGTCCAGAAGGTGGAAGTGCACTGCAACTGGGCACCCTCCACCTTGGTTGCTTGTGCTCCTTTCTTGGGCCAGATGAGGAACTGAGGACGCTGCAGGTCTCCCAGGTCCGCGTGCCTGCCCACACCTCCCCAGAGGAGCAGGAGCGGCTGCTCGCCAAGCTCACCTCGCAGTTCCTCAGGATGCACTGCCTGCGGAAGTTCTGTGTGGATGCTGTCCTCCTCCTCGAGGGCCACCTGGAGCAGGTGCTAGGGTAAGTAAGGGGGATGAGCTTTCTCTGCAGACCAGTATCAGTAAATATGAAAGGGCACCTACTGTGTGCCAGCCACTGACACTCTCATGGTGAACAAGACACTGGAAGGTACATAACCCATCCTTTTGTTCCTCTTGGATCCTGAAGCTAGATGGCATAACATGTGTCGGAGCAGAGTCCTAAACCTGGGTCCATGGTCTGGGAAGTGCCACCATGCTGGGAATCCAGTTGGGAGGGACAGGAGCTAGGGATGGGATTGATGTTCCCTTTGTGGGAGGCCAGTCCAGTGAAGGTGGTGGAAAGCAGGGTAGAGAAGAGGGCTTGGAAGGAGGGAAGCCCCACACTAACACCCGTCAACATGGAAACGCTGTGCTCCCCAGCTGGGAGCAGAGGACCTGCCTCTAATACCCACCTTGAGAAGGCTGTTCTGAGCTCCAGGTAGTGATCCTGGTGTGAGGGTGAGGAGCAGGTTTGGAAGTCTTACTGAGGATATAGGATGTGAGCCTCTCAGAGAGTTAACCCCAGTGGATTTTGTTACATCCTGCCTGAATTTGACCTTCGTACATGACTCCCCCTGACCTCCTGTGGCCAGACCTGTGATTTTCTGCTTGGAAGTGAGGAGGGGACACAGAGATGTGCACACATCTGGTCACAGGAGTGGTGGTGAAAGGCTCACCCTGACATGGGGTGATGTGAATGACCAGATTCTGCAAAAGGCAGCATCCTAAGTGTGGACCATTGTCAGATGACCAGGGTGACTTTGGGTTTGGGCCAATTTGTCTTTCCCCACCTTGACATTGCTCCTCAGAACTAACTGCCTTGTTTCTCCTTAGGCACCTGAAGACCCCCCTGAAGACCCTCTCAATAACCAAGTGCCCACTGTCAGATTCTGACTGGAATCATCTTTCTCAATGTCCAAACACCAGACAGCTCACACACCTGGAACTTACCGATTTCAGTCCAGAGCCCCTCAAAATTCTGCTGGAAAGCACTGTAGCCTCCCTGAAGAGCCTGGACTTGGAAGATTGCGGGATCACTGACTCCCAGCTCCAGGCCCTCCTGCCTGTCCTGAGCCGCTGCTCCCAGCTCAGGGTTTTGAGCTTCCATGGGAACCGCATCTCCATGTCAGCCTTAAGGGACCTGCTGCTCCACAATGCCAGGCTGAGCCAGTTGAGCGTAGAGCTGTATCCTGCCCCTCTGGAGAGCTATGATGCCCAGGGTGCCATCCACCCAGGGACATGTTCCCAACTCTGTGCTGAGCTCACAGCAATAGTGAGGGACTTTAGGCAGCCAAAGGTCCTTGTGTTCTGTACTGTCCCATGTCCTCAATGTGGTAGCATGTTCCTCTACAACCAGGGCCTTCTTCACTGTTCCTGTCCAATAGCTGCCTAGTTGGGTGTGTTTTAAAAGCATACTTCTAGGCAATTGGAGGTATAACCAGGATGTAGGGTTACTTTAGAGGGAACTCAGAGCCCACCATTTCAGACACTGCCTGAAGTGTGTATGGGAAAGGAAAGTGCAGCAGGGGGCTCCATTGGAAGGAAGCCCCACGAGGATAGGACCTTCAGGACATGTGTCTTCATAGAGACATACACAGGGACCTGGATTTCTAGAATGGGATTCAGGCTTGATGGGCACAGGAAGAAGCTATTGTGTTTCATGGCTGGTCCATAAATAGTCAGAAATGAAGGGAATCTCAGGGTTAGTCTTCTGACATCCTCTGTGATGGATTTACCTGGCTTTCTGATGAAACCTTGGGATTCTCCAGGTGCTGATGGAGAAAGACGGCCCTGGGTACTTGGTGAACAATGAGGTTCAGCCCCAGGAAGTCAAGGGATCAAACTGAAGTCTGGTCATGATGTGTGGCTACTCTGTGGCTTAACACATGCAGGTGCACACAAGTGGCCTGGAACATTCTACGTAGGCACTGAACATGAGCCAAGGCAAGAAAACCTCTTCTCAGGGGACCTCAGTGCCACCCAGACATTCAATGCTGCTCCTTCCTCATGGATCTTCATGTAGACCCAGAAACCTCAGGTCCCGGTCTCTGGATGCACTGGGCAAGGGCATCTGTGCATACGACAGGCCCCATTGTCCCACTCCCAGTGCCTGCACGAGGTGTCCATGTGGCACATTGATCAGAGCTGTGGGTCTCTTGCCTGTCATCCACCTACATAGTCTGTCCTCAGTTAAACTAGTGGTTCCCCTTGAAGGTATCCAAATTCCCTTTCATCAAAATAGTAGAATCATATAGGTAGATAACACTTGCAAATATTTCAAAATGAAACTGCATAAATTACAAGCTCTGGTGGTGGGGGTTGCACATAACTGACAGATCTTCCCCTAACACTTCCCTCTGCTGAGGACTGGGCTGATGGGGTTGTTCAGTGACCTTGGCTTTAGTTTCCCATTCAAGGATGAGAACGAGGTCCCCCCAGTCTTCATTTCAGGTGTTCTAAAGCTGCCTGTGGACGTGTTTTAATTATGGCTTGAATAACTCTCCACACACAGTGAACTGGAACCCACTTGGATGTGTAAGCAGACTGCAGCTCACTCTTGGAACAGGTAGCAGTGTCTGGGCCAGCACAGCTGGCCTCTCTGTCACCCACAGATTGATCTTTGTGCCTGGCTCCCTCTATGGCACTTCCTTTTCTCGGGCTCCAAGACTAGGTTGCACATGTGGGGCAGGTGGAAGGTTCTGAACAGCATTCATTCTGCTGGATTCTAGGTTCCAATAAAGCCAAAGCTCTGCATAATGAGATGTGTCATCATTTGTTCTTTTAAGAGTTATCATGACTAAAAAGGGACTTGAAGGTATTCTGGTGCCTCCAGACCCCTTGAACACTGGAAGGGTTGTGAGGGCTCTTTGTTTTCCCAGAGCCCTGGGGTTAAAGCACCCAGACTGCTCTTTGAGATCCTCATCTTTTGACTCTAGGTTCATTAGTGCTGTGAGAGAGCACACAACTGTAGGATGTCATGGTAAACAGGACCAGGTTTTTAAGGGTGGCCATGTCAGGCAGTGGGGACTGGGTTTCACTCCTTGGCTACTGAAAGATGCAGATCCTTTGCATCGAAAGACTCTACAGCCCCTTCTGGACACTGGCCAATTTCACCTCCACAATCTAGGAAACCAGAACCCATGCTTTTCTGGAGAAATGAGTGAACTTCATCAAAGGTAACTCAGGGATCTGGGGTCATCGGTCAGTGGTAGAGCACTTGCTAGCATGTGGAAGGGCCTGGGTTTCTTCCAAAGCATCACAGAAATATGTAAGCAAATAAATAAATCCAAAAATGATGTGACCACATGGGAAGGTTTAATTGGAATAGAGGTGTCTATCTGTTAGAAATATTTGAAAAGAAAGAACAAGAGCCCACATGAAAAAATGGAATGCATTCTTTAATTGGTCTGCACAGGTTTGTAAAATTGATGTCCTCAAAGATTCATTTCCAAAAACAACTGCAAAAGCCGGCTTGGTGGTGCTCAGCTGTAGTCCCAGCAGCCCAAGAGGCTGAGGCAGGAGGATGGTGAGTTCAAAGCCAGCCTCAGCAATTTAGTGAGGTTGTAAGCAAGTTTGTGAGCTCCTGTTTCAAATCTAACCTGGGGATGGGGCTCACTGGTGTGGCACCCTTGGGTTCACTGTCTGGTCTCACAAACAAGTATGAAAAGCCGGTTGCAGTGGCATATGCCTGGGATCCCAGCTACTCGAGAAGCTTTATGATTTTCTTCCTTCTCCCAATTTTACTAACTGGGGCCTGACCCATCCTTATTTTTTCCAGTCCCTTAGATGCAATATTGGGCCATTTATTTGAGATCTATTTTCCTAATGTTGGTATTTCTTGCTGCGAACGTCCCACTTAGAATTGCTTTTGTTGTGTCCACAGGTTTGAATATCTTGTGTGGCTCTGTTCATTGGTCTGCAGGCATTTTACACTTTCTTTTTAAATTTTTAGTTATTTTTTATATTTCTTACATACATGACACTATTTTGATTTCTTCAATGACCCATTGGTTGTTGGGAACACGTTGAAGAATTCCCATGATTTGTAACTGTCCAGGTGTTCCCCCTGCTATGGATTCCATTCTTATTAAATTTATGGAGATTTATTTTGAGAATAAATGGAGAATGTGTCGTGTACTGTTGAGAAGGATGTTTGCTCTGCAGTATTTGGTGGGTGGTCTGTAAATGTCTACTGTGTGCAGAGATGATCTGTCCAGTGCTGAAAAGGGGTGTTGAAGCCCCACTGTTATTACTGTGTTTTGGTCAACTTCTTCTTTTACATTCCAGTAATATCTGTTTTGCACATGTGGGTGCTCGGGTGTCGGGTACATGTATGTGTGCAATTGCTGTCTCATGTTGCTGAATTGACCCTTGATCATCGTGTGATCCCCTTGTCTCTTTTTATTGTGTTTTAATCTCTAGTCTATTTTATCTGACAGGAGCCTAGCCATTCCTGCTCTAGGTTGGTTCCTTCGTGTGGAATATCTTTTCCATCCCTTCACTGTCACTCTGTGTGTGTCCTGAGGTGAAGTGACTTTCTTGTACACAGCAGGTGACTGAGTCCATTGAAATGAAAATCTACTCAGTCACTTTACGTCTTGTAATTGGGGAGTTTATTCCCTTTAAATTCAAGGGTTTTTATTGAAAGATACAGCATTATTTCTGACGGGTCTTGTTTGTTTTTAGTTTCTTTTTCTGATTTCTCTTTAGTTCTTTTTCTCTCTTTTCCTCCCTACTCTCTAGTCTGTTTCTGTGGGTTGGTGTTTTCTTCTGGGATAAGTTTGCATTTCCTTCTTTGTCCTTTGTGAACATGCTGTCACTTTTGGTTTTTCCTTTGGGCTTGCTCTGGGATTTGGAAAATTTTTATAGTTACCAAAGAGCATTTTAAGCTGAACAGAACCTCCCTCTGCTCTGATACCAGTACTCTGGATTCCGTCTTCTTCCTTGTAACTTGTGCTCTGGTTGCCTTGGTTTCCTTCTCCTGGTTTCGTGCATTCCTTAACCTCTTACTGTGGCCATGCTTAACACTCACCATTTTCTTTTTAACTTTTCTATTAGTTATTTGAAAGTTTAAATATCCCTGTTATGTAAGCCTGGCACACTGCTGTATGCATGGAATCCCTCAGGAAACTGAGGCAGGAGGATTGCAAATTGAAAGCTATCCTCAGCAACTTAGCAAGGCCCTAGACAACTTTATGAGACCTTGTCTCAAAATAAAATATAAAAAGGGCTGACTTCCCATTAGATCCAACACCTTCAAGAGCCTGTACTCTCACCTATGGCCTGCACTGGCAAGATATGCTGTGTTCCCTTCCTGCAGAGAGCTGGCTGTGAGATACAGCAAGAAATCACACAGCACAGAAATAATTTTGAAATGCAAGGGCGGGCCAGCTCTGAGATCTTAAGAGTGCTGCTTCCGCACTGCAAGGAGAGAGTGAGTGTGTGTTTTTATTTTTCTATGGGGTATACACAAAGGCTTTTCCATAGAATATGATTCACCAAATAAAGCGATGGGTGGGCTGGGACAGTAACACCCAACCCCAGAGCCACAGAGCAGTCTCTACATCTCCATCACGTTCCCCTTCTCTGAACTCTCAAGAACTCTGGTGAGGGAGGCCAGCAGGACTCTTCAGGGGTAATAGAATAGGTTAGAGATGGTGCATACATGCATATATAGATAGGTAATACGTGTTAGTTCTTGTTTGTAGCTGAGGTGTAGTTTAGTTGGCCTCTGAATGAAAGCCCTTCCTGTGTCAAGGTATTCCCCACCCAACATGGGAGTCTCCAAGTGAGGCAGGGTCCACCGTCAGTTGATAGGAATGAAAAAGTCAAATGTACTTTTCTTCCTCTGGATGTGGTTTGGGGTTAATGCCTAAGGTGTGGCCTGTGCCCAAAATGTGGTATGTCACCTGGCAGCAGTTCCTAATCAGGGTGTCTGTGGGGGGTCCAAGCTGTGGTCCAGGCTGGCTGTAAGGATGGCCTTAACCTAAGAATGGCATCAGCCTAAGTAATTCCAGTTGAAAATGAACCTGGATGTCCACCAGGCACAGCCTCCAGAGCCCTCTAGTATGAATCAGGCACAGCTGATAAAGACAAGTCTCTTTCCACAACCAGTGAAAACTCAGAGTGAAGTCACAGTCATTTGCCTTCACCCTGATGGGAGTCAGAGGGGACAGGTCAGGGCAGAAATTGTCAAACCAGAGGTGGTGACCTCAGAATGTAAGACGTCACTAAGAAACATGGTAATAGCTGATAGGGACTGAAAAGGTGAGCAGAGCCCCGACATTTAGTAAAAATGATGGAGCAAGCGAACAGACATTCAGCCAGCTGCACTCATGGCCACATGCTGGAGAGCCCAATGAGGTCCAGCGCTGACGTCCCACCTCTTCTCATCATCTGCCTGATCCTCTGCATCGGACTCACCGCTCTCAGACTCTACAGCCACATCTCGATCCTGTGAGAATGGTGACTTCCTCTTAAGACTGTCTCCTCAACCAGCTGTCACATCCAGCCCAGGAGAAGCCTCCATCAGTTCCTGACCTGCTCACTGCGGTCTGAGCGAGTGAGCATCTGCTGGACTTTAACCCTAAGACTTGAGACTCTAAACCTGGCACTCGAGCTGAGCATGCAGAGGGAATGTCTGTAATGAGTCTGGCATGATTAAGTGTTTGCTGTGCTCAGAGTTAACTTAGGATTTTTAGTTTTGAATTGATTATGTGTATTGCAGTGCCCAGCATTAAGGATTATCATTTTCTTGATTAAGAACTATACAGTGAAGTTGTATTGAGTGATTTGAGTGAATAAAGCATTGAAAAAAGCATTAGTGTGTGAATATGATTTATTTTTCCCCTCAACTGCAGATGTCACACCTTTGCCCATCCCAACACTAGCCAGCTTCCCTTGGTCCCTGCCCACTTCCACAGCATTGTCCTAACTTTGCCAATAATCTTGTGGGCTTTACAATATGCTTACTGTACACTCTCTCTGCTTAAATGTACCTGGGTTAGTTTTTGATACTAAGAACAATGGTTGCCAGTCACAGTGGCACATGCCTGTAATCCCTGTGGCTCAGGAGGCTGAGATAGGAGGATCACAGGTTCAAACCCAGCCTCAGCAATGGCAAAGCACTAAGCTAGTCAGGGAGACCCTGTCTCTAAAATATATACACCATAGTGCTGAGGATATGGCTCAGTGGTCAAGTGCCCCTGAGTTCAATCCCTGGTACCCACCACAAACCAATGATTGTTGATGTGTGAAAATATGTAGGGTTCAAGTGACCTAGATTGTAAACACATATGTGAAAATTATACTCCCTAGCTCAAGGCTAAGTACAGCCTTCACTCAGTATCCACAGTGAATTGATTCCAGGACCCCGCCTTTGTATACCAAACTCTGCACATGTTCAAGGTCAGGTATAAATGATGCAGTGTTTGCATATAACCTATGCACATCCTCCTGTGTGCTTTAAACCATCTCGAGGTTCCGTATAACATTTAATACAATGGGAACATTACATAGCGGTTTGCACTGTGCCATTTAGAGAATAATGAAAAGAAAAAAGACTCTACACTTTCAGCCCAGATGCACTTATTTTCAACCATGTTCAATCCAAGGTTGATTGAGTCCAAAGATGCAGACCCTACAGCCTCAGAGCCCAGACGAGAGACGCAGTAGCACAGAAGTGTGAGCAGAGGCAGAAGCAAACAGAGACATCAGTTACAGAAGACGACAAAGAACCAGGAAGAGCAGCCTTGAGACTTAGAAGCACCGCAGTTCTGACATCTGCTTAGTGTCAGCACAAAGAGACCTACACCCCTGGGGCCACTAAGGGCATTTCTGAGAGACAAATAAGACTAGCAAAATGCAACTGGCAAATTTCATTCAGTGCCTAGGGTTCAGTAATGCAGGGAATTGTGTCTCTATTAAGTTTTCAATGGAACATTCCAATGTTTCATCTTACCTCAAAACAATAAGCTTCAGAAATCAGGGAACTGAACTAATAAGAAAGGCATAATTGCCCAACATGTTATATAATTAGACTCTTCATTTCCTATAACTTGTATTTACTGAATTTAAAAAAATGCTAGAACTGTGGCTCAGTGGTTTAGTGTCCTTGGGTTCTACTCCTGGTACCAAAGGGGGGGGGGGAGAAGAGAAAAATAAAAAGTGACTTGGGTACCTTGTTCTTTTGCTGAATAAAATTTTGGGGTTTGGAGTTTAAAAAAATGGGCATTGTAGTGGACTCAGTGGCACAACCTCTAATTTCACCAACTCAGGAGCTGAGGCAAGAGGATTGCAAGTTCAGGGACATCCTGGGCAATTTATTGATAACCCCTCTCAAAATAAAAAATAAAATGTACTAGGGATGTGGCTGAGTGTTAAAGTACCCCTGGGTTCAATCCCCAGTTCCTCCAAAAAAGGGGGAGTTGGGGATGTGGTTCAGTGTGTAACAGGGGTTTGCTTGATGCTTTCACTAAATCCCTTGTGGCTTTGAATCTTACATATTTTTTTTTCTTTCCCCTAAATCTTCTCCCTAACTTCCTCCTCCCTGATCTTCTTGTCCCTGATGTTCTCCTTCCTGGTTTCTGCTCTCTAATCTAATTTTCTCAGAATCACCTCTTTAAAAACAACCTGTTCAGCAGTAATCTCTAGGGTATATAAAGAACTCAAATTGCTAAGCACCAAAAAAACAAGTAATCCAATCAACAAATGGGCCAAGGACCTGAACAGACACTTCTCAGAAGAGGATATACAATCAATCAACAAATATATGAAAAGATGTTCGTCATCTGTAGCAATCAGAGAAATACAAATCAAAACTACTCTAATATATCATCTCACTCCAGTCAGAATGGCAGCTATTGTGAAGACAAACAACAATAAGTGTTGCAAGGATGTGGGGAAAAAGGCACACTCATACGTTGATGGTGGGACTGCAAATTGGTGCAGCCAATATGGAAAGCAGTATGGAGATTCCTTGGAAATCTGGGAATGGAATTACCATTTGACAAAGCTATTACTCTCCTCAGACTATACCCAAAGGACTTAAATACAGCATCCTACAGGAACACATCCACATCAATGTTTATAGCAGCACAATTCACAATAGCTAAGCTGTGGAGCCAACCTAGATGCCCTTCAGTGGATGAATGGATAAAAAATATGGCATATATACACAGTGGAATTTTACTTAGCATTAAAAGAAAATAAAATCATGGCATTTGCAGGTAAATACATGGCATTGGAGAAGATAATGCTAAGTGAAGTTAGATAAACCCCCCACAACAAATGCCAAATATTTTCTCAGTTTTAAGGAGGCTGACTCATAGTGGGGTAGGGAGGGGACCATGGGAGAAATAGATGAATTCTAGATAGGGCAGAGGAGTGGGAGGGAAAGGGAGGGCAGGGGATTAGCAAGGATGGTGGAATGTGATGAACATCATTATACAAATACATGTATGAAGACAAGAATTGGTGTCAACATACTTTATATACAACCAGAGATATAAAAAATGTGCTGTATACATGTAATAAGAATTGTAATGCATCCTCCTGTCATTTATTTCTTTTTTAAAAAAAATAACAACAACTTGTTCCTTTGATAGGCAGAATGACAGCCTTTGGGACAGAAGACCCTCTGTTTTTGGTGTTTTTTTTTTTCTACCAGAATAGTAAACATTCCCTTTCCTTTTTCTCAGAACTGTGTCCTCATTATTACATTAGCATCAGGGACGAGAACAGAGTGTTTGGCAACAAGTGCTTTAGTGGTGTAGGGCAACTGAGCTCAAAACAGAACCTTTAGAGGGTCTACACTCAGACAGTCTTCCCTAGTGACCAAGCCAAGGAGGGGCAGCACATGCCTGCAAACCCAGCAACTCCAGAGGCTGAGGCAGGAGAAGCACAAGTGGGAGGCCAGCCTCAGCAAGTTAGCAAGATCCTGTCTCAAAATAAAAATAAAACGAGGTGGAGATGTAGCTCGGTAGAGCGCCACTGGGTTCAGTCCCCAGTACCAAAAAAGAAACACAAAATGGTGGCACATAGTTTGTGATGCAAAGAGAATATCACATTTCTTTCTCTTCAAATGACCAGAGGTTCGGACTTAGTGTCTCTACATGCAGTTTCCCATCGTCCCAATAGTTTTGATTTCTGCTTTGGTTTAGATCATATGAAACTTCTTTCCTTCTGTTTTTCCTTTCTTTTTCTGTTGTATTTTTTGTTTTGTTTTGATTTGCTTTTTGTTTTGGTTTTGGGGATTGAATCCAGGTGCACAACACCACAGAGCTACATCTCCTTTTCATTTATATATTTTCAGTTTGAGACAGGGTCTCACTAAGTGGCTTAGGGTCTCATTAAATTGCTGAAGCAATTTAATCCTTGCTTAAGCAATTTAATCCTCCTGCCTCAGCCCCAAGTCATTGGAATTACAGATACGTGCCAACAAAGTGTGCTACATTTCTTTATTTCCCCTTTACAAATATGTGTGGGTGTGTTTTACAGGGTGTTGAAGCCCAGGGATGCTCTGTTACAGCTACATCCAGGCTTCTTCATTTTGTATTTTCAGACAGTGTCTTGTTAAATTGCCAAGGCTTGCCTTGAACTCATAATCCACCTGCCTCAGCCTCCTGGGTAGCTGGAATTACAGGTGCAGGTCACCAACCCTGTAACGACACCATATTTTTCATAGGCTGGAGTCTATTCTGATCTTTTTGTTTCCTGGGACTCCACTCCAAAGTGGTACGCCATCACATGTACAAGATACACATGACAATCAAGCCTCATCTCAGAGTTAGCATTTTCCATCTCTTACTTGCAAATACTCTCAAATACTATATGTGGCTTTTAGCATTGCTTACATTTAAACTGAGCATGGTGGTCCATGTCTGTAATCCAGTTATTCAGGAGGCTGCAGCAGGATGATCATGAGTTTGAGACCAGTATGGAGAACAAACAGATCCTGTCTC
>NW_026010212.1:0-3140 GCF_001458135.2 Marmota marmota marmota
GAGGGATAGAGTTAGGGTAAGGGTTAGGGCTAGGATTTGGGTTAGGGTTTGGGCTAGGGTTATGTTTAGGGTAAGGGTGAGTGTTTGAGCTAGAGTTAAGGCTAGGGCTAGTTCAAGGGTTAGGTTCAGTATTAGGTCTAGGGATAGTATTACGGTAGGTTTAGGGTTAGGGTTATGGCTAGGGTTATCATTAGGGTTAGGATTAGGGTTAGGGTAATGGATATGGTTATATATAGGTTTAGGTGTAGAGTTAGGGTTAGATTTAGTTTTAGGGTTAGGGTTAAGGTTATGATTATGTTTAGGATTGTGGTATGGGTTAGGGTTTGAGTTAGCATTAGGGCTATGGCGAATGTTAGGTTTAGGGTTAGAACCAGGATTAGTTGTTTGTTAGGGCCACAGTTAGGGTTATGGCTAGGATTATCAATAGGTTTAGAATTAGCGTTAGGGTAATGGGTGGTTTAGAGCTAGGTTTAAGTCTAGGATTAAGGTTAGGATTAGGGCTAGGGTTAGTTTTACAGTTAGGATAGGTTTAAAATTATATTTAGGGTAAGAGTTAGGCTTCAAGCTAGGTTTAGGACTAAGGTTAGGGTTAGGATTAGGGTTAGGGCTAGAGTTAGGGTTAGTGTACGCTTAGGGCTAGGTTTAGGCATTGGATTTGCTCTAGGTTTTTGTGTTAGGTTAAGGCAAAAGGATAGGGCTATGGATAATGTGAGAGCTAGGTTTATGATTAGGGCTAGTTGTAGGGTAGCATTATGATTAGGTCTAGTGTTAGGTTTATATTTTCTGTTAGGGTCAGATTTAGAGGTACATTTACTGTGAAAGGGAGGGTCAGTGTTTGGCTTAGAATTAGAATTAGGTTTCGAGCCCGAATTAGGACTAGGTTTAGGTCTAGGAGTAGGTTTAGTGTTTGGGTTAGGTTAAGGGTTATTGTTAGGACTAGGTTTTTGTTTAAGTCTAGCAATAGAGTTAAGGCTAGAATTAGAATTAGGTTTAGGTCTAGAGTTAGTGTTAGGGTTTGGTCTAGATTTAGGGTCATGTTTAGACCTAGGGTTAGTGTTAGGTTCAGAATAAGGGTCAGGGTTAGCATTAGGGTTTGGGATATATTTAGAGCTAGAGTGAGGGCTACGGTTAGGACTATTAATGGGGTTAGTGCTAGGGTTAATGTAATGGGTAGATTTAGAGCTAGTTTTAGGGCTAGGGTTAAGGTTAGAATTAGGGCTAGGGTTAGCTTCAGAGTTAGGGATAGGTCTAAGTTTATGTTTAGGGTAAGGATTAGGCTTTGAGCTAGGGTTAGGACTAAGTCTAGAGTTAGGATTAGGGTTAGGGCTATGGTTAGGGTTAGGGTTACACTTAGTGCTAGGTTTAGGGCTAGGATTCGCTGTACATTTTTGTTAGATTAAAGTGTAAATTTAAGGCTATGGGTAATGTAAGAGCTAGGGTTATTATTAGGGCTAGTTGTAGGGTTAGGGTTATAGCTAGGTGTAGTGTTAGATTAGGTTTTCATTTAGGGTCAGGTTTAGAGATAGGTTTAGTGTTAAAGGGAGGGTCAGTGTTCAGATCAGAGAGAGAGTTAAGGTTAAAGCCAGAATTAGGATTAGGTTTATGTCTAGGACTAGGTTTAGTCTTTGAATTAGGTTAAGTGTTCTTGTTAGGGCTATGGCTAGGTTTTTATCTTAGGTCTAGGGCTAGAATTAAGGCTAGATTTAGGATTATGTTTAGGACTAGGGATTGTGATAGGGTTAGGCTTAGATGTAAGTACTGGTAGGGCTAGTGTTAGGGTTTGGTCTAGGGTTAGTGTCAGGTTTAGACCTAGGTTTAGTGTTATGGTCAGAATAAGGGTCAGCGTTAGGGTTAGGGTTAGGGTTTGGGATCATGTTAGAGCTAGAATGAGGGCTAGGTTTAGGACTATTAATCGAGATAGTGTTTTTGTTACCCTTAGGATTAGGGATAGGTCTAAGGTTACCATTAGGGTTAGCATTTTGCTTATGGTTAGGGATAGGGTTAGAGCTAGTGTTAGGGGTAGCATTTGGGGTAGGGTTAAAGCGAGGTTTAGGGCTCAATTAGGGCTATTTTTTTTCTGTTAGGGTTAGGACTAAGGTTAGGGCAATGGCTAATGTAAGAATGAGTGTTAAAATTAGGGTTCTATTTAGGGGTAGCTTTAGGGGTTAGACCTCTAGTGTTAGGATTAATTTTAAGGTTGTGTTGATATTTACAGCTAGAATTAGTATTAGAATGGGGATCAGGGTCAGAGTTAGTTTAAGGGTTAGGGTTAGGACTCAAATAAGGGCTAGGGTTTGGTTTAAGGTTAGAGTGGCGTTTAGAGCCTGGGTGAGTGTTAGGATATGAGTCATGGTCAGGGTTAGTTTAAGGATATGGTTAGGACTCTAATTAGGGCTAGGGTAAGGTCTACTTATAGTGTTAGGGTTTGGTTTACGTTAAGGTTTAGGGTTAGGGCTACTGCTCAGTTTTGTTTTAGTCCTAGGGTTAGGGTTAGGGCTACTTTTATGATTAGCATTAGGGTTAAGGGTAGCTTTAGTGTTAGGCTTAGGCTTAGTGTTAGGGTTACATTTAGAGTTAGGATTAGATCTAGGGTTAGGGCTAGGACTAAGGATAGGGAAAGGGTTAGGGTTAGGGTTAGGGTTACTGTAAGGAATAGGGTTAGATCTATGGATAGGGTGAGTGTGAAAATTAGAGTTAGTCTTAGGGCTAGGGTTAGGGTTATGGTTAGGAATATAGTTAAATTAGGGCTAGGATTAGGGCTAGGGTTAGTGTTCAGCTTAGGCTTATCATTATGGTTAGGGTTAGGGTTAAGTTTATGATAAGGGATGGCGTTGTAGCTAGGTTAAGAGGTAGGGTGGGGGTTAGAGTTAGGGTTAAGGGTAGGTTTAGGGTAATTCATAGGGTTTGGGTTAGCAATAGGTTTAGGGTTAGGCCTAGGGTTAGCATTTGGGTAAGAGTTATGTTTAGGGTAATAGATAGGGTTAGAGCTAAGTTTAGAGCTCAAGTTATGGTTAGGAATAGGTCTTGAGTTAGGCTTAGGGTTAGTGCTAGAGCAGAGTTAAGGTTTAGAATTATGCTTAGTGTAAGGGTTAGGTATTGAGCTAGGGTTAGGCCTACCATGAGGGTTAGGTTTAGGGTTA
>NW_026010213.1:0-3140 GCF_001458135.2 Marmota marmota marmota
TTTTTTTTTTTTTTTTTTTTTTTTTTTGGTCATGGAAAATAATAGGAAACTGGGGAAGAGTGCAGGAAGAGGTTTTTTTTTTTTTCCCTCCTACTTCTTGCCTCCCACAGGAAATCACTAATACTTTCTGAGAAAAAGGATAAGCTGCCCAGTATTTTATCCATTAATGAAATAGCAACTTGGAGATTTTAGCATATTAATTATCACTGTCCTTTTTAATAGCTCAAGAAAATTCTATTTAGAAAGAAAACACCTGACAATAATTTCCATCATTTCTCAGACACACTAGCCCTACTTTAAATGTGACAAAAAAAGTGTGACTTCTAAAACAATGCAAGCAGATTTACATAGGGAATTTTAATACCCTACTATGGCATAATTTTCCTTATTCAAAACTAGGCAAAGCAAAATGGGAAGCATGCAGAAATGTATGATTTTCAAAGAGCATTTTTTCAATGTGTGATATATAATCCTTTTTGAGACCCTCTTGGTAAAAGCAAGCACTGAGTGGAGGTTTTTGTCCCATTTCCTTTATGTGTCCTCTTCTAAATGTGACCACTATGAAAGAAGTAGGTCCAGCTCATAACAGAGTTGTTATGGCATCCTTAATCCAGGGTAACACTTCATGAGGCCAGGTCAATTTCCATGGAGGAAGAAGCTGAGAATCTCCCTTTCACTCTTTCCTTCTCTGATACTGGTCCTTGTCCTTGAGCTGCCCCCAGAATTAACCTGGAAGCCTAGTGATCAGAGCAGACAGACATAGGTTTGATCTGGTAAAAACCTTCAGAATGGGCCACCCTATCTCTAGAATTTAACCTCCACCAGCATTACCCTAAGTTATTTATACTAGACAATGATGAAGGTCATTCATATCTCTATAGAATTATAACTTCTTATTCAGAGGAGGAAACAATGGCATAAAAGTCAAAAGCTATTTGCTGAGCATCTGATCTCACATGCCTTCTAGTAATACCTGAGTCTTGAAATAATTCAGTGTTTTATTATGACTCCAAAGAAAGAGGTTCTCATCCATTTGGCCACCTTGGAATTATTGTACAATCTTTTACGATTATTTATGGGACTCTTCTTATATTTAGAGACTTTATGACAATAGAGAAATAATTGACTCTCATGAAATAGCATATATTGAATGCAACATAATGTTGAAATTTTGGGGTGAGAAAGTGTTGGTTTGCATGTATATGTTTCAATCTGAATAAAAATACAACTATTCATTAAAATGAGTATTTTTCTTTACCATTTGTTGTTCAAGGCTCTCAAGGATCGGTTTTCCCATTTCTGTTTTAGGCTCCACTCTTCACATACTTGCTACTATGTGAAGAGGTTTGTCCTCTCTGAAACTCATGTTAGAATTTAATTCCCATCATGTTGTACTAAATAGCCTAGAAAGTTAATCCAGGTATGATGTTTTGAAGTAGGGCCTTTGGGAGATGATCAGGATTAGATAAGATTATTAGGGTGAAGTTGTCATGGTTGCATAATAATAACTTTGTAAGGAGAGACAGAAAGACAAAGGACACATACGCACACATGCACGCACATGCACACACACACACACACACACACAGAGTCTCTGGCTATGTGATTCCTTCAGTGCCTTGGGGCTGTCCCTGCAAAGAGACCATTCTCAGATGTAGCACCTTTACCTTGGACCTCCAGAACCAAGAGTTAAAATAAACCTCTTTTCTTTAAAATTTACCCAGTCTCTGGCAATGTTATTAGCAAAAGAAAACAGCTAATTTAGCTTGTGCTATTTTCTTGTCATGTATCAGGGGAAAGAGAATTGTAAATCTTCTCAGCTTAGCATTTCAACTTCCAGAAGATCACAATCACTATGCAAGTAACTATCCCTATTTGTAGCCTAATAATTAAGATCTATATTTTTACATAAAATCTCAATATCTTGGAAATACCATATGATATTAAATAATTCTATGTTATTCTTTCCTTTTACAATAGGCTTGATCATATCCTCACAGCCTAAAATTCAGATATAGAGCTGGGCAGGTGGCACATACCTGTAATCCCAGCAGTTCGGGAGGCTGAGGCAGGAGGATCACGAGTTTAAATTCATCTTCAGTAACTTAGTGAGGTCCTAAGCAATTCAGTGAGACCCTGTCTCTAAATAAAATATTTTTTTTAAAGGGCTAGGGATGCTGCGGCCTCCCTGCCCCCTTTCCCGACCTTAATTTTCTCTGGAGATCTCTCCCTTCGTCCCCGAAGAATTCACCAGGAATCTGCAGAAAAGGCTGTATTGGAACAATTTGGATTTCCTTTAACTGGAACAGAGACTAGGTGTTATACTAATCATGCCTTGTCTTATGATCAGACAAAGCGGGTGCCTAGATGGGTTCTCGAACATATATCCAGAAGTAAGATCATGGGTGATGCCGACAGAAAACATTGTAAATTCAAGCCTGATCCCAACATCCCTCCAGCCTTCAGTGCCTTCAATGAAGACTATGTTGGAAGTGGCTGGTCACGAGGACATATGACTCCAGCAGGAAATAACAAATTTTCTAGTAAAGCCATGGCTGAAACCTTTTACCTTTCTAATATTGTGCCTCAGAATTTTGATAATAATTCTGGATATTGGAACAGAATAGAAATGTACTGTCGTGAACTGACAGAGAGGTTTGAAGATGTTTGGGTAGTGTCTGGACCTTTAACCTTACCTCAGACTAGATGTGATGGGAAAAAAACAGTTAGTTACCAGGTGATTGGTGAGGACAATGTGGCAGTTCCCTCACACCTTTATAAGGTGATACTGGCTTGCAGAAGCCCAGAGTCTACTGAACCGCTGGCACTGGGGGCCTTTGTGGTGCCCAATGAAGCCATTGGTTTCCAACCCCAGTTAACTGAATTCCAAGTGAGCCTCCAGGACCTAGAGAAGTTGTCGGGACTGGTGTTTTTCCCTCGTTTGGATAGAAGCAGTGATATCAGAAATATCTGTTCTGTGGACACCTGTAAGCTTCTGGATTTCCAAGAGTTCACTCTGTACCTGAGCACAAGAAAGATTGAGGGAGCCCGTTCAGTGCTCAGACTGGAAAAGGTCATGGAAAACTTGAAGAATGCAGGAATTGAACCAGATGATTACTTCATGAGTCGCTATGAGAAAA
>NW_026010214.1:0-3140 GCF_001458135.2 Marmota marmota marmota
AAAAACCCTAACCAAATACTAACCTTGAACTAACCTTAACCCTATCCCTAACCACAACCCTAAACCTAAACCTAAAGCTAAACCTAACCCTGACACTAACCCTAAGCCTCAACCTAAACCTAATTTGTTACCTAACCCTAACCCTAACACTAACACTAACCCTTAACCTAACTCTAACCATAACCCAAACACTAAACCTTACCTTAACCCTAACTCTAACCATAACACTAACCATAACCATAACCCTAAACCTAACACTAACACAACCCATAGCCCTAACCCTAACCCTAACACTAACCCTAAATCTAACTCTAACCTTAACATAAACACTAAACCTAACCTTAACCCTATCTCTAACCGTAACACTAACCCTAACCATAATTCTAACCCTAACACTAACACAACCCCTAAACCTAACCCTAACACTGACTCTAACCATAGCCCTAATCCTATCCCTAACCCTAACCCTAACGCTAAACCAAACCCTAAACCTAAAACCAAAACTAACCTTTACCATAAACATAACCCTAACCCTAACACTAAACCTAACCATAACCATAACCCTAACCGTAACAGTAACTGTAACCCTAATTCTAAACCTAAACCAAAAAGTAACCCTTATCCTATCCCTAACCCTAACACTATCCCTAACCCTAACCCTAACACTATCACAGAACCTAATTCTAAACCTAACCCTACCCCTAACCCTCACGCTAACCCTTACCATAACACAAACCTTAACCCTAACCCTAACACTAATACTAACCCTTGCTCTAACATTAACCCTAACCTACAAGTCACCCTCAAACTAACCCTAAACCTAACCCTAAGCCTTAATCTAACCCTAAACCTAACCCTAACCCTAACCCTTACCCTAACCCTTACCCTAACACAAAACTTATCGCTCACATGAACACTAATCCTAACTCTAACCCTAACCCTAACCCTAACTGTAAAACTAAACCTAAACCTAATCCAAACCTTAACCCTAACCCTAGACCTAACCCTAAATATTACCCTAAACCTAACCCTAAAACGAACCCTAACCCTAACCCTAACTGTAATACTAATCCTAACACTGACCTTAGCCCTAACCCTAGACCTATCCCTAAACAAAAATCTCTCCCTAACCATAACCCTAACACTAACTTCTAAAGGTAACACTAAAACTAACCCTAACCCTAACCATGAAACTAAATTTAATACTAAACCTTATACTAACACTAAACCTTATCCCAAACCTAACACTGACTCTAACACTATCCCTAACCCTAATCCTAACACTAACCATAACCCCAGCAATAACCCTATCACTAATCCTAACCCTAAGCCTAACCCTAAACCTACCACTAACCCTATCCCTGACCCTTACTTTAACCATAACACTAACATTCTCCCTCACCCTTACTTTAACCCTAACACTAACACTCTCCCTCACACTTACCCTAATACTATACCTAAACTACAAATAACTCTATAACTAACCCTAACCCTAACCCTCGCCTCAATTTAACCCTCTTTCTAATCATAACCAAAACCGTAATTTCAACTCTTACCCTAACACAAAACTTGAACCTAACCCTTACCCTAACACAAACCATAATTCTTACCCTAACACTAAACTTAACACTAACCCTGACCCAAACCCTAACCCCAATTCTAAAACTAACCCTACCATAACCAGCACACTAACCCTAACCCAAATCCCAAAACTAAACTCAACCATAAACATAACCCTAACCCTAACACTAAACTTAAACATAACCTTAACCCTAATCGTAATGCTAATCTTAACTGTAATTCTAAACTTAACCTAAAAGTAACTCTAATCCTATCCCTAACCCTAACACTAACACTAACACTGAACCTAATCCTAAACATAACCCTACCACAACCCTCACCCTAAACCTTACTATAACACAAACCTTAACCCTAACCCTAACACTAATCCTAACCCTTACCCTAACACTAACTCTAACCATAAGAAACCCTAAAACTAACCCTAAACATTACCCTAAGCCTCAGTCTAACCATGAACCTAACCATAACCCTAACTCTGTCAAAAACACAAACCTTATCCGCCACAGGAACACTAATCCTAACACTAACCCTAACCCTAATCCTAAATCTAAAACTAAACCTAATGAAAACCCTAACCCTTACCCTGGAACTAACCCTAAACATAACCCTAACCTTAACCCTAAAACGAACCCAAATCCTAACACTAACTGTAACAATAACCCTAACCCTGACCTTAGCAGTAACCCTAAACCTATACCTAACCATAACACTCTCCGTAAACCTAACCATAACAGTAACACTAAAGATAACACTAAAACTAACCCTAACCCTAACCCTGAAATTAATCCTAATCCTAACCCTTACACTAACCCTAAACCTAAACCTATCACTAACTTTAACCCTAACCCTAATCCTAACACTAACCCTAACCCCAACACTAACCCTATCACTAACCCTATACCTAACACTAATCCTATCCCTAATCCTTACTTTAACCCTAACACTAACCGTAACACTAACGCTAACACTATGCCTAAACTACCCGTAACCCTAAAACTAACCCTAATCCTAAACCTATGCCTCACTATCACCCTCTTTCTAATCAGAACAAAAACCCTAATTTAAAACACTACCTAACACAAAACCTAAAGCTAACCCTTACCCTAACACAAACCATAATTCTTACCCTAACACTAATCTTAACACTAACCCTAACCCGGAACCTAATCCTAACCCCAAAACTAACCTTAACCATAAACCTAACCCTAATCCTAACACTAAACATACCCAGAACCCAAACCCTAACCGTAACACTAACTGTAACACTAATTCTAACCCTAAACCTAAAAGTAACACTAAACCTATCCTTAACCCTAACACTATCCCTAACCCTAAACTTAACACTAACACTGAACCTAACCCTAAACCTGACCCTACCCCTAACCCTCACCCTAACCCTTACCATAACATAAACCCTAACCCTAACACTAATCCTAAACTTAACCCTAACACTAACCCTAACATACAAGCAACCCTAAAACTAAACCTAAACCTAACCCTAAACCTAACTCTAAGCCTCACTCTACCCCCAATCGTAACCCTAACCGTAACCCTTGCCA
>NW_026010215.1:0-3140 GCF_001458135.2 Marmota marmota marmota
AAAAAAAAAAAAAAAAAAAAAAAAAAAACCAGAGCAAAAATAGGAGGTTTACAAGCTGTAATGAAAGCTTCACTGGCTCAGGAGGTTATTTGGCTTCATTGTGTTCTAAAAATAAATAGAGAGGGTGGTATTTTCCTTGTGTGTGTGTGTGTGTGTGTGTGTGTTTAATTGAAGTTTATTCCTCAAGCTTTAGATTCCAGTGGCTTATTTAGGTACTTACAGGGGTAATGTCAAAAGAGTGTTAACTTTGATAACTATGTATTATTAATGAGTTGATGAATAAGTAATGAATAGCAAGATGAACAATGAATGTTTTTGAATCAACAAAATTGGCTTGAGTAGCGGTTTAGAATAGTGATTGATGCTGGGGGGGGGCGGGTCACTGGTTTGCATTCTTCTTATTTTATGGGGGCAAAAGAATCATGTGGAACCAGAAAACTGTATTAGATTATTTAAAAGTGCTTCAAAAGAATCGTCAGTAAAATATTTCTAAAAAGAAACTTATGTGGAAACAAAAGCCATTTATCAGTAGCTTCATTGCAGTTCTCTCTCAATGTCCATTTTAGCATTTAAAAGAAATGTCTCCATTTCTTCCATCTTATCTGGTTTAGGAAACTAGCAAGCCAAGAAGGGCTAGAAAAATTACTAAGGGAATTCACTTATCCAATATTGGTAATTTTCTTGGAATTCTTCATTGTTTCTTGTTTGAAAGAAATACAAATGCATATGTTTGTCTTCTTAATGTTACTTAAAAAATAGTGACTGACAAGATTGTATAAAAATTATCAGTCGCTTTTCATGTTAATGTTTCCCTAAGATATATAATATTTATAGTTTCTCTCACATTTTGAAATTTATGAAAGCTACATTAATTATATATATACACACACTGTATATATGTGTGTATATATCTATATCTATATATATCCTTTTCATTACAATGCCTTAGTCTAATTCCATTGAGACTAGTCTGTTTCACCTGTGAAGTTATATAGATTTTTCAAATCAAGTTTCACATATGGAAAGGATACACATGTGTATTGAGGTGATAAAAGTAAGCATTGATTAGCTCTCAAATCACATTAATGTAACACAACCTTGGAATTTCTATTTGGTTCCATACCTTTGCATCAATAATGCATGCAGTTATTTGCAAAGAGAATTTCACATTCCCGGGCAGAGCAGTGCTGGGGAAGAGTCATTTGGTCAGGGGACCTTTTACAATGTTTCACATCACACCTATTCGCATGAACTTACATAAATTTTCCCTTTTATTGTGGAAGACCCCTGAGCAAATATCTTATTAGATTCTCTCTGAGCAGATTTTCTTTTTTCCTTTTTTTTTTTGTGATTCTGGGGACTGAACTCGGGGCCTCATCTCATGCTAGGCAAGCATTCTACCACTGATCTATACTCCCAGCCCTCAGATTTTATTTTAGAATTCACAGTTAATTTTCTTTTTTTAATACTAGGGACTGAACCCAAGGGTACTTTACCACTGAGCTAAGTCCCCAGCCCTTTTTCCATATTTTTATTTTGAGACAAGGTCTCATTCAGTTGCTGAAGCTGGACTCAAACTTGCAATCCTTTGCTGCAGCCTTGTGCGGGATTACAGGTGTGCACCACTGTGCCCAGCTCACAGCTGATTTTGAGTATTTGACAAGGAATAAAGATCTACCAGCAGCACCTGTTTTGGAGAGAAGGGGTGGAATGGAATCTATTCTTTATCTTCTAAGTAAGTGTCCTGAATACCTGTAAACAAGTTCTTCAAAACATAAACTTTATAACATGAGGAAGAATATATTTTTTAAATTCTTTTTTGTTTTGTTTTGAATTTTTTTTTCTTGGTACTGAGGATTGAACTCAACCCCTGAGCCATATCCTCAGCCCTATTTTATTTAAAGATAGGGTCTCACTGAGTTGCTTAGCACTTTGCTTTTCACTGAGGCTGGCTTTGAACTTGCAATTCTTCTGCCTCAGTCTCCTGAGCCACTGGGATTATAGGCGTGCGCCCAAGCCAACTCATTATTGTTTTATAGTAAGTAAAACTCAGATTTTTAAAATCATTTATTTACCTAACTGGCTTTTTAAAAAGCTATTTTTCTCCATACCACATAAGCTTTATAACAGTTGAGAGTATTTGTATTTTAAAGGATAACTATAGTTGCTTTCCTTCTTCTTTTGACCTGGTTGGAAGTAAAATTATGACACATCAATATGTACTTAGAAATAATGTAACTTCAAAGGGAATCTGCATCTTATATTCATTATAATTCAATAGGTTTTCAATGAAAACTTATCAAAGATATTAAAAAATAGAACCATTAGTTTATTAAAACACTGTGAAACATAGAAATCCCACTGGGGAAATTGGTTTGTATTGTCTTCTGTGAGTTTCATCAGATGGTGAAAAATCATTTCAGAAAAAGATTGCTTGAAAATACTGGATTTAGGGAGTGTAGCTCGGTGGTGGACCACTTGCCCAGTACATGCAGGGTTCAATTCCCAACTCTTCAAAAAAAATCAACAGCAACAACCAAACACAACCAAAAAAAAAAAAAATCCAGAATTTTAAAATAAAGTTGATCTCAACATTTGTTGAAGGAATGAATCACTACTTCTTTAGTGGAAAAGAAATGCTATGTCTAAATAAACAAGATGCAAACAACGCCTGTACATAGGTTATATATCACTTGTGTAATCAGAATACCATTGACTTATGTCACTCATATAATAGTGAATTGTCCCCAGATCAATCTTTATGTTGCTACTTCTAGATTTCACCACATCCTCTGCTTCCCACAATCTAAAACCAACATCCTGCCTGCTTTTCCCAAACCTGAAACTCTCTTTTTTCCTGTCTCCATATTTTCTGGCAAATTTTTCTCAGTTTCTAACTTCTACCTAATGAGTATACTTAGAATAACTCCTAATACCAGTCCGATAGGTTTCTAGGACAATTGTATTGGCATGGTTAAAAATGAGATCAAGGGGTCTGGTGTTGTGGTTCAGCGGTAGAGCACACTCGCCTAGCATGTGCGGGACCCTGGGTTTGATCCTCAGCACCACGTAAAAATAAATACAGCAAAGGTTTTGTGTCCAACTACAACATATATATATATATATATATATATATTTTT
>NW_026010216.1:0-3140 GCF_001458135.2 Marmota marmota marmota
CACACACACACATATATATATATATGCCTACACACACACATACATACACATATACACACAAAATGAAATATTAATCAGCCATAAAGAGGAATGAAATTATGGTATTTGCCAGTAAATGGATAAAATTGGAAAATATCATGGGAAGTGAAATAAGCCAATCCAAAAAATCCAAACACTGAAGGGTCTCTCTGATATGTGGATACTAACCCACAACAAGGGAGGGTGGGAAGGGGAAGAATAGAAGTTCATTGGATTAGACAAAGAGGAATGAAGGGAAGGGAATGGGGATGGAAATAGGAAGATAGTAGAATGAGTTGGACATAACTTCACTATCTTTCTATACGAGTGCACTACCAGTGTAACTCCACATCATGTACAACAACAATAATGAGATCCCAATTACAATGTTATACTCCATATATGTATAATGTGTCAAATATACTGTCATGTATATCTAAAAAACGGATACAAAAATTAAAAAAAATAACTATATTGTTCGCTGTACTTATCTAGGGATCTTCAGGTTAATTCCATGCAAACATAAATGTTCAGAAAAAAGTTCATTATCTCTGTGCATTGTACCTACTATTCATCATCAGTGACAGATGAAACACCCCTGTAAAAATTCCACCTAATACTCTTGGCCTCTCTTGAATTTGGCATCGTAATTTAATACTTTAATAACCTTTTTTTCTGTATACTATCTATCTATCTATCTATCTATATATGTATATATATATGTATGTGTGTGTGTAGGCATATATATATATATGTGTGTGTGTGTGTGTGTATATATATATATATATATAGATAGATAGATATAGATATAGATATAGATAGATAGATAGATACCATAAATGTTATATCCTGAATCCTGAAATTTGATGTCATCCTGTTTCAACACTCCATTTTTTTCCATTTTTCCAGCTTATTTATTCTATCTAGTAATACCATTTTAATGAACATTTGACTCATTTGAATTCTTCATTGTACAAAATAATTTTCTCTAACCATTCCCAAATTTTTATAGATCTGGTGTCTTTTCTTTCTCTAATTCATTTACTTTAAATTTTGTTTTTCCCCAAGTCACTTTCACTGTTAAGTACAATTATCCTTTATTGTTTTATTTGCAAAAATCATTGCTACTTGAAATTTGTCATGTATTTGTTTATTCAGTGGTTTCCTCTGTTATCAAAATATAGGCTCTCTGAATACAAGGAATTTTTATTCTGATTTCCCCTTCCATCTCAGGGCTTGGCAATTAGTAAGAAATAAGTAAATATTTTTTTATTAAATAAGTTAATGAATGAACTAGTTGTCACTTTCACTTTAGTCTACTTATTTAAATATTGTCAGTATTCTCCATATTTTTTAAAATTATGTATATTTTAGTTAAAATTGAACTATGTATTTTTGTTTCAGTCTAGGGAAACGTCATGACAAATACACAATTATTCTGCAAAAATAAAACTATGTAAAATCCTTTGTTAAGTTTGATATTTAAAAATAATAACTCTCATCCTTATTCATCAAACACAATATTCATATAGATATGAAATGCAGATGGAGAGTCTCAAAAAAACTATGAATGGAACCACCATAAGACCCAGCTATACCACTCCCTGGTATTTATCCAAAAGAACCAAAATCAGCATTCTTTAGGGATGCAGGTACATTAATGTTTATAGAAGAACAATTCACAACAGCCAAATTATTCAACCATCTCAGGTGCTATGAACAGATGAATGAATAAAGAAAATTAGGTACATATATACACAATGGAATTGTACTTACCTATAAAGAATGTAATTATGACAGTTTCTGATAAAAGGATCAGAGAGGAGAATACAATCCTAAATAGAATAAGGCAGACTCAGAAAATCAAGGATTGAATATTTCTCTCATTTGCAGAAAGTAGAGAAAAATTAGGGGAAAAAGTGAGAGGCAGATCCTATGAAAATAAAAGTAGAGAAGAGGAAAGGGAAGTAGGGGTAGGCAGGAAGGATGGGGAAAAGGAGAAACTAGAGAATGAAATTGAACGAACTATACTATGTACATATATGAATATACCACAGTGAATCTCACCTATGTGTATCCATAAAACACCAATTTAAAAATAAATAAATAAATAGAAGAAAACCAGTAGAGTGGAGGAAAGGGAACAGGGGGAGGGAGGAGGGCAGGTAAAGAGGAAATGCTGGGAATGAATGGAACAAATTATATTCCATGAATATGTGAATATGTCAAAATTAACTCTACTATGATATATTACTATGATGCACCAATAAATTATTTTTGAAGATATTAAAGTCAAAGGTGTTAATTTTAAAATTAAGTACTACTTTCTGAATTTGTGTCATAATCTCTTAAATAAATGTTGTAAATAAAACTAACACTCTGAAAAATTAAAAACAATTGAATACTGTGTCAGGCTAAGTAAATGTTTAATAAACAGAATATGCAATGCAATCTATTTTCATGAACTAGCTGCTTATCATAAGGTATACTTTTATAAATAAAGATTTTTGGGGTTACATATACAAACTCACATAAGGGAAATGGAATGTATGATCCAAGTGATTTTTTCCAAATTATTTATTTATTAATTGGTACAAGAGATTTAATTAAGGGACACTTAATCAACGAGCCCCCTCCCCAGCCCTTTTTTAGATTTTATTTGGAGAAAGGATCTTTTTAAGTTATTTAGGGCCTCACTAAGTTGCTGAGGCTGGCTTTGCACTCACGATCCTCCTGTCTCAGCCTCTAGAGCTACTGGGATTACAGATATGTACCAGTGGGCCCAGCTGTTGTTTTTTTTTTTTTTTTTATTTCTAATGTTGGTGAATTTCACTTAATGCATTTGATTCCTGGAAATTCTAAATTTTGTATATGTGCAATTCTACATTTTCCTGAATTATGAGAATCACAAGTCAAAGGATTTGGATCAGTTTGAAGAGAGATTTTGATGTCTTTGTCTTGACACTCATTTCTTTGAAGCAAATTTACCTTGTTTTAAATAAAAAATAAAGACATTGGCATAAGAAGTCTTAAAAGCACACTGTTGTACAAAGGTAAGGTATTATTGAATAATAACTCCTTGATTATATATATATATATATATATATATATATATATATATA
>NW_026010217.1:0-3140 GCF_001458135.2 Marmota marmota marmota
TATATATATATATATATATATATATATATATATATATATATTCTCTTCTGAATAAACCACATTATTAACTGATTTTCCTAGTATCTTTTATGTTCAATAACCAATGATGTAACAAAACCTAAGATTATTAGAGACATAGTAAAACAACCAATTAAAATCAATTTTTCAGAATACTTTTGGAAAATTATGTCTTTCTTAAAAGTAGTTTAAAGACTATTATTTATTAAGAGGAACTAAAAGTTTATATTTTACTATGAAAAAGCTGGAAAGTGAATGCAATAAGGGTGTATATTATAAATCCCAATCTGTATTTTTGTCTCTATAAATACTTAGACTATAAATGTGGACTCTGTAAAGGTGAATAATGTAACTTCTTTATTGCTTCCATAGATTTTAATTTTTTTGCCTTTTGATTTTTTTGTTCCTAGCATAAGATATCTAAAGAGGAAAAAAACAAGGAATTTAAAATAAGGTGGGGAGGATCTCATGAAAATAGAAGGGAGATTAATGAGTAGAGGAAAGGGATTAATGGGGAGGGACAGAAGGATGGAGAAGTACTGGGGAGCAAAATCTACCAAATTATACTATGTTCATGCATTATGATACTGAAATGAGTCCTGCTCTTGTATATAGTTATAGTGAAGCAATTAAAATATTAATAATAACAACAGAAGGGAGATCAGGAGAGTAGAGCAAGCAGATCCTGGGAGAGAGTAAAGGTGGACAAAGAAATATACTGAAGAATGCAGTAGATCAATTAATGTTATGTGCATGTACAAATATGGCATAATAAATTCCACTATTATGTAAAACTGTAATGCACCAATGGAAAATGAGTATAAAGAAGACATCTAGATATTTAGGTAGAGTCTTTCCAGTATATCCATTGTGCTAGAACTATAGAATAAACTTCAGGTTATATTCTTAAGGAAAGTATCTCAGCTATCCTTGAGATTTTTATCAATTAACCCCATTTTGCTAAGTCAAATCAATGATGCATAATTAATATTAATAAATGCAAATAAACTACCTTTCAGAATTAGAATGTTCTAGTAAATTTATTGGACATCAAAAATGCACAGTCATAATATTTTAATACATTAATTCTCTTTAGCTTAAGGAAAGCAGATTTCAATGTAGAATTGAGTCCATAGGGATCATAAAAGCATAAATAAATAAATAAATATCCTTTGTTGCCAGAATATGCCTATCAATTAACAGCTATTAAAAGTAATGTTTCTTAAAAATGTTTTAAATTTTATGCTGTTTAAGTTGATAGTATTGAATTTTTCTCTTCTTTGTTACTTGTCACTTGCTACCTCACTTTTTAAAAATTATTTATTGGAACATTTCATTCTTTCTGTTGTTTTTGAATCATATTTTAGGACATCTGGATTTTTATGTGATCAGATTTACATGTTGCTATTTAGCTTTATCAGATATCACTCACACAGGATGCTCCGTACAAATGCCTAGAACTGTAATGAAAAGGGAACTTCTTTGAATAAGGATGGTTTTGAAAAACAAATTTACAACTGATGAACTGGGAGACACTAAGCAAATGGGGATGTAGAGGAATCAAGTGTGGTTTCAGACTAAACCAAAGGCTATGTACGTCAGTTGTATGTTTTCAAATGTGAGCTCTACTCTGACCTGATATGAAATTGTGATCAAGTAGGCACATTTAGTGGTATAAACATTATCTCCTAAAGAGAAAGTGAAAGTGACAATCTGTATAATTTTCTCCTTATGCTTCTCTGGATATTCAAAAAATGATCAACTTTTAGGGAATCTATCATTATTTTTCATTACGTTGAATGATAAAATGCATTTAGTATTAAACCATATAAGTGAAATGTCATCTATGTCAGACTTAATAAATCATTAAATTGCTTTCATTGGGGGCCATTAAACAGTTTCTGGATTTATCTAAATAAATCAAGTTCGAAGCAGATTGGCCAAGGTATACTAGAGAGTCATTCATTTCTCTGTCTCTCTTGGCAAATTACTATTCCCTCAATGTTAGACAAATGCAGCTTCTTGTGTGAGGATGAAGGGGAGGTTAAGTTTTCAGAGATAGTCATAGAGTGTTTTCAATAAATTTTTAAAGATGCTAGTATGATATTCTGTTTTTAAAAATTAGCAAACAAAATGCCAAAACCTATAAAAAGGAAGATAAGTATTGATAAATCCATATATTTTTGAGGAAAATTAAACCTTTCTCCTCCTAATATGTCCCATTGGCATTAAAATAAATTAGCTTTGTTTTCAGAACATTCTTTTCATGTCCAAGAATATGAATATTTGGACACAAATATGAAAGTTATTATAAAACTTACAATACCAGACACAGATAAAAAGCTTATATAGAGACCATTCTTTGATAGCATGATCTCTCTTATGCCAGTGTGTTGAATCCCAACAACAAAAATTAATGATGTGGATTGTTTCTATGGAATTATCCCCCAGATCATCTATAATTTTATCCCCTTGATTCATTGTGAAACTTCAGATGGAAAACCTTTATACAAAAGTTCTTATGTCATTCCAAATTTTAAAGCTGTTCATTTACTCATATTACCCTCAGAGGAAAATTTAAATTCCTTAATTAAGCTTAAAGAACCCATCAGAGTTTGACTCCCAATTTACCTCACCAATTTAATTTCTTACAGCTTTCCACATTGCATTAATTCACTCACCTGACCAATATCTATCTTTTGTGTGTCTACTTTGTGTAAAGAACTGACTTCAGCCAGGCACTATGGTGCACACTTGTAGCCCCAGTGGCTCTGAGGCTGAGGCAGGAAGATGGCAAGTTCAAAGCCAGTGTCTAAGCAACTCAGTGAGACCCTGTCTCTAAATAAAATACAAAAAAAGGGCTGAGGATGTGGCTAAGGGTTGAGTGCCCCTGAATTCATTCCCCAGTACAAAAAAAAAAAAAAAAAAAGAACTAACTTCAAACTCTGATGATACAAGTAAATCAAATGTATTATCTTTGCTGTCTTGAGGCAGAGTGAAGAAGACACAAGCATTCCTTTCTTTGTTAAGCATATATTTATTGAGCATCTGCTATTTTCCAGGCACTAGTCTAGGTGCTGATGAGATATCATTCACATTATCCAAAAAAAAAAAAAAAAAAA
>NW_026010218.1:0-3139 GCF_001458135.2 Marmota marmota marmota
CCATGGCTGGCCTAGCTCAACCCTTTCCTATTCACTCAATGAACAGGCCCAGAGAGGTCATATTACTGCCTGGGGACACACAGTGGAGGCAGGGCAGAGCTGGGCCAGAATTCTGCCTCCTGCCTCCCTTGGCTGGTGCACAAGTCACTGGGAAAAATCACACTGGCTTCCTTCCAAGCCAACAGCCAGCATTTGATGACTGAAGGACAAGGACAGCAAGAGAAGTGGTGACTCAGATGACCCAGGTATGCCCCCTCAACAAGCGGTGCTTCTCCTGGCTGGGCCCAGGGCTGTGCCACCCCTGACCTTGGCGGGCACGTCCGTAGGCAGAGGCAGGATCATTAAAAAGCAGCGCAAAGATCCTGAAATAGAGTCACTTGAGCCACTCCATGGAAGGAGTGGTCACTCAGCGTGTCCCCAACTCCTCAGGGCTGTGTCCTGCATCCTGGATGTAGAGGCACAGTCTTAGAAATGTGGCTTGTGTGTGCCCACCCTGTGACCTGGGCCAGGGTCTGGAGGGATGCGGAACAGACCTATAGCAGACCTCTGGAGAGGCCTGGGAACAGCCACATGTACTGTCCTCACACTGAGCCCAGGCGGAGCTCGGTGTCCTGCCACTGCTCTGCTGCCCCAGGCCCACGCACACCCACCAGGTGACATCAGATCCTGGGTGGGTGCAACTCGCTCACACTGAGGTCAGCCTGCTACTTCCCCGCGTGGTGAGTCGGTGTCGAGGTGACAACCTGTGCAGGCTGTTTACGTGCCCATGCGGGCAGGCAGGGTGATCTGCCCTCCAGCTTCAGTCCCCCGGCCGACTCTGGTGGCAGACACATGTCCTCCTGACCAAGAGCTAAAGCACCTGTGCTGCCCTGGGAGCCGAGAGTCCTCCCTTCCCCAAACCCACAGCAACGTGCTCCGTGGGGGCAGCACCTCGCCCCTCACGTGGGGGACGCCTCTTCGGCATCCCCAGCAGACAGCTGTCCCCCGCTGCCCTGTCCTCCCTGCCAAGCAGCTCACCTGCAATCTTACAATCTGGGACATTAACTTTTCTAACCTTCTTTTGGTGACCCTGGGGATCAACCCTGGGACATGCTGCCACTGGGCTTCCTCCCCAGCCCTTTCCTACTTTTCTATTTTGAGTCGGGGTCTCACCACGTTGCCCAGGATGGCCTCAAATTCGCAGTCTCCCTACCTCAGCCTCTCAGGTCACTGGGACACGGCGCGCCCAGAGCCCCTGGCCTGAAGCCTGTACTCTTGGGTGACCACAAACTTACAGGAGCTATAGGGAGGAGATCCCTTCCAGCTTCCCGAGGGGACAAGACCAAAGCTCAACCTGACCACAAGAAGGTGGCCAGCGCCCCCACAATCCCAAACCCCCAGTCCTGCAGGCGCCCTGCGAGGTGGCCCCTCTGCCCACAACGCTTTCCCACAGTCGGCCTGGAGCAGATGGAGGGCCGTCATCAACAGGTGCCTCTCTGCCCCGGCACCCACGGATCTGTCCATCTTCTCTCCAGTCACTTAGAGAGCCTTAGCCGAAGGACCCTCCAGCACGCCCCCGGCTGGGATGGGTGCTTCTACTCTGGGTGATTCTCGGGGAGCTCCCAGGCTGCCATGGGGCACAAGGGCTGGCTCCTCCCCGGCTGAGCAGCACCTGTGTCTTTAGCCGCGCTTCTGACAAGTCACCTGGGTTGCTTCCGACTCTGGGCTTCTGTGGACACGGGAGCGCGTCCCTGCTCCCTCTCAGGGCACCGCTACTCCTAAGGCAGGAGCCGCCCCTCGTACAGCCCATGCACACAGTGTGCCCACGAGCTTCCAGAGTGCGTGGCCAGCACCACAGCCCACCACCTCCAAACCAACCCTGGACCCTCAGCCGTCCCCCAGTGTCATCTTCCCAGCTTGGAGCACCACTGAGCCACATCCGGGCTCCAGGACTGCCTGCTCTAGACCGTTCTTTAAATGAGACCCTGCAGCCCGGGTGTGTGTGGCTCTCGCTCACCCGCTTCCAGGCTTGATGAGCTGTCAGCGCCTCTTGGTTCCCGTGAACGGATGGTCATGATTGTCGCCCACTCATTGACTGGCGGATGTGCCCGTCTCCGTGGGCACGCAAGGGCTCACTTCTCTGGCACCGACGCCCAGACAGCAACCCTGGGTCCTGTGGTTGGGCATGGTCACTCCCTTCCTGAATGGTTGTGCCAGTTTCTATTCCCACCAGCACTGTGCAAGGACCCAGCTCCGGCACGTCCCAGGCATGTTCCCATCCCACTGACTTGTGTCCCAGACATTGCAGGGCGGGAATGTGCGTGTCACTCCCCAGCACCAAGCTGGCTCCAGGCAGCTTCTGCCAAGTCAGCTGGGCAGCCCCCTGGACACCTTTGGCAGGGTGTCCAGCCCCAGGTCCTCTCCGCAGATGCCACCTGGTCAGTCCCTGTTCCCCCTGCATGAGGAGCCGGCCCCCGGTGTGGTGGCCAGGCGGGAGGCGAGGCGTGGATTCTGCCCAGCTGCACTGCACAGCTGGCTAATGGGAACCGGGGCAGCCTGAACTCCCGGTCTCTTTCCAAATAAAGAAATGCTGGGCATGGACTCGTCTCTCTGTCCTGGGCCCTGTCCTTAGTGGCACTGTGTGGCTGCCCCACAATGCACTTCCCTTCCCGGTGGCCGTCCTGTCCTCAGATTGCTCTGGTCCTGCCGGCAGGAGGGGGCTGTGGGCCGGCAGGGCTGAGCTCCCAGTAAGCAGCGCGTGGTCAGCATCGTGGCCTGGCCTGGGTGAGCTCTGTGTCCAGCTGAGCCTCAGGGGACGGCCGAAGACAGGCACGTTCAGGGGGCTGGACAGGTGCCACCTGGCACGTGGAGTGGTGAGGACAGAGCCTTTCTCAGGGCTGAGGAGCGGGGAGGCCACCTGACCCGTGGGCCCTGGGTTCCCGGGTTCCATGGGAGAGCACATGGAAACCTGAACACAAACCCCAGGGGCCTTGGCAGGAGCAGGGCAAGGACCACACACACAGGGCCTGTCACACAGGCAGGATGTGCCTTCGAGGACAAGGAGCATCAGCAGTGCTCCAGGGGACATGGCGGGCCTGGCCGAGGCGCCCAGCAGCCCAGACACAGGCACATGGTGCAGAGTGCAGCCCTGGCACCGTAA
>NW_026010219.1:0-3139 GCF_001458135.2 Marmota marmota marmota
TTCTCTCTCTCTCTCTCTCTCTCTCTCTCTCTCTCTCTCTCTCTCTCTCTCTCTCTCTCTCTTTCTCTCTCTCTCAAAGTTGGGGATTAAACCCAGGGGTGCTCTACCACTGTGCTACATCTTAGCCCTTTTTATGGTGAGATAGGTTCTCACTAAGTTGCTCAGGCTGGCCTTGAATTTGCAATCCTTTTGCCTCAGCCTCCTGAGTGACAGGTATGACCACTGTGCCCAGCTAAGGTATTCTTTATAAATGAATATGAAAACCAAAGTATTTCAATGAAAATGAAAACTGAAGATTCTATAATTCTAAATGGCAGAGTTGGACAGCCAATTAGTGGTCATCAAGCCTGATCATTTCAGAAACTGTATTTTCTCCTATGGTGTATTCAGAAGTAATAGCAAGGAAATCTCCAAGTGGTTAGCTTTTAAACAGTTCTAGTAAGTTGGGAACTCTCCTGAATATTGTTTGAGATGGTAAGGGGAGGAAAGCTAAAGGCAGCTATTTTAGAAAGAGAAATTTCATTCCTCTCCCATATGACCCTTCTCAAATATTTGAAGGGCTGTTGTATTTCTAAGTTTTCTTTAATGAATTCAATTAATAAACATTTATTGAGAACATCATACAAAGATGAAAGAAAAAAAATGTTCCACCCTCCAAAAATGAGGAGTTGCAAAAAGCATCAGGTATCCATTCACCCTCCTAACTTATCCTGTGCATTTCTTAATGGCTTTATGCATGCCCCCCACTTTTTTATTATTAAAAAATGCCAGGGACTAGCCTGCATCAGGAAAACAATGTTCATGTTTTGTCTTCTTCATATTGAATCTAGAATTCAACATTACATGGTTTAAAGTGGTAAGTTTGTAAAGGCAGATGTTTATGGAGATTAACCAAAGCTATTCTCCCTGGTTTCTGATGGAAGGAATTACCATGTAAGATGGAAAAACTGGTCATGTGGATAACATCCAATATGCTTTGGAAACAACTGCTCAGCCAGTTGTGTTGGGGAGAAACCCAATCTGGAGGGCTGAGAAGTAGCACATTCTTATGCTGTCAGTCCCTCCAGCAAATCTTTCTTCCTTCCACTGGGGAAAAAAGTACAGGACATTCCATGGATCATTAGGTTAATGCCTGAATCTAATGTCCTGATCACAGGGTACAGAATTCACATCTTCAGAACACAAAGTCCTTTCTTTAAAAAAAAAAAAAAAAAAAGTTCAAGAAAGTATCTAAACCCAAACTTTCTGAATTTATCTTTTTATAAATCATTATTTTACAAATGATTAAGGGCATAAGCAAAAAAAATGGCAAGATTATTTTTGGCTTAAAAAAGACTCTTAGTAAGAGGGTCCCTTTATCCCACACACATAATATTTATAGATGTGAAAATGCTAAAAAATAAAGATTAAGGTTTTAACAAAGATAAACTTGAAGCAGGATTCACGATGCTGCTTCCTCCCTGCATTTAGAACCTGATTTTCACACATTTTTTTTTCTTTGTGTGTGTGTGTGTGTTCTACTAAATGTAGAGAAGTCATCTTAGCTATGTAGTTGCAAATTAGTAAGTTTACAGTAGGAGAAACGTTCACTATCCTTTGGGTTTCAGAATAAGGAAGATATTCAGATAGAATTTCACTTAAAAACTTATGGTTATAAGTAATTTCATGCCTCTTAAAAATAATATGTATAATGATTTCTTCCATGTATAAAATATGTATATGGGTAGGCTTATCAGAAATAATACTAAGATTAGGGGCTGGAGTTGTAACTCCATGGTAGAACATTTGCCTAGCATGTGTGAGATACTGGGTTAGATCCTCAGCACCACATTAAAAAAAAATTAAAGGTTAAAAAATAATAATAATACTAGGATTACACAAGATCTAGCATTCATGCTGTTACTACCAACATACATACATTTAATAAATATATATAATATTGCAACATATTTGCAAGCTTCTCTGAAGCAAGACTGTACCACTAAAATATCTTTGGTCTGCAATCCTCAGATTTTTGTTTTTCTCAATTGCACCTTCCTGCTATAGCTCTTGGTTACACTCAACATGAAACTCTAAGATTGTGTTGTTAGCTCTAAATGCATTCATGACCTTCTTATAGTCAAGAAATAGGACAATAAAAATGCAATGGTATCATAAGTATTTAAACTATGAACTGTGGTTTATTGAGACAGTCCAAGTCGAAGACAAGGCTTTGGCCATGTAACTGCTACATTGGACTATTATGATAGTAATTTTGATTATAAAGATAAATGATTACACAGGATGGATACTTTTGCCTGCTGTGAAGAATATACACAAAGAGAAAGATGAGGCTAACACCTTGAACTTTTAATGCCAAATCAGGCCATGTAACCACCCACATTCCACAGCTCTGCAGCCAAGTCAGACAAGGTTAACAAGCAGGCTCAAGAATTGATAAGAGATTGCAAAATTGCAACTTCAGTTAAGTAAATAGTCCTATTGAGTATTTTATGCTGAGGTAAGCACTCTGGCTAGAAAGGAATATTATTAAGAATTTTCATAGTAACATTAGGCAGACAGAGATGGGACTCTGGACTCCCAGCTCCCCAAACCTTCCTCACTAGCAAAGGCAGCTCTCCTTTTGTCACTTAACACACCACCTACAACAACTATCCTTCACTTGCATAAAAGCTTTTGCATGATTTCACCTGTAGCAGTTGCCTTAGAAGTTGTTTCTATCATTGATCCCAATGTAACCCAGATGGAAAGTGTGTGACCTAATCCAGTATGAGATAGCAAAACACCAAAGGAGTTGCTGAATTTTGTTCATTTGTATTGAAAGAAATTTTGGAAACACATATGGGAATATATTCTAAGACTATTTGGAAGAATGACATGGATTGCATCAGGTTGAATTTATGGACATGGGTACACCTACCTGGAGTTTAATTTGTTGACTCAAACACCAGGAGTGGTATTAGTTACCTGATAAATTAGTAACATAAAGCTAGAAGGGTCTGAAGTAGAGTTGGCAGAATTTGCTTGGCACACTGTGCTGTCAGAAATATAACATGAGCTACATATGTAATTTCAGACTTCCTAGTACCAACATTTTTCCTTGATAAGGTATGTGAGGGTAATTTTATATATATATATA
>NW_026010220.1:0-3139 GCF_001458135.2 Marmota marmota marmota
CGTGGGCTCCCCACGTGCCCGTGCCCACGCCCGGCAGCAGGGAGCGGAGCTGCCTCGCTCATCTCCTCTGAGCGCGTGGAGGCCAGCGACGGGCCCGGGAGAGCGGGGCGCTCAGAGCCTGGTCCCCATCGTGGGAAACTGACATTAGGAAAGTGCGGAGAGAAACCTCATGTACCTTCCAGAATGAAATGGGGGAAGCCGGCGGGAGGCAGGGTGGGCAGCGAGCCGGAGGCCAGCAGGCATTTTCCAAGGGCTCACAGGCTCCTGACCGAAGCCGGCCAGTCTCGGGGTGAACAGCTGGCGGAGAGGACGGGGAGGGAGGAGGGTGCGGGCCACGGGCTCACTCCCTGGCTCGGCCGCAGGTGAGTTTGGCCACGACCAGGGACAGGTAGGAAGGATCCCACCTTCAGGACGAAGCGGAAGCCTGGCCCTCGAAGGCCCTCCCCCTGCTCACTCTTGGACGTCACAGCTGACACCTCGACAGTGCGGAGGGACAGGGAAGGGCAGGCCCCGCCCCTGGGCAGGGTGACGAGGGCGAGGCCAGCGATACCTGCCCCTTGCTATGTCTGAGAGGAGCAGTGGGGTCACGTCTGAGGTCCACCACCACGGCCAAGAAGGGACTGGACCAGGGCTGAGACCAGGTCTGCCCAGCGAGGCCGAAGGTCCTCCCGGGAAATTCCTGGTTGACAGACGTCTCGGATCCCTGAAGTCCCTGTCGTAACCGGGCGCCTCGGTGGCAGAGTGTCCCCGTTGGCAAGAACCTCAGGGGCATTTGCTGTCGGATTAGCCTTCAGCCGCGGTTCTGACCCTGCCACCTCCGACCCACAACCTGGCTCCCCCCGCCCCTCCCCCCAGGCCCTGATTTAATCTCAAGCCTCGGCTCAGCTGGCCCCTTGAGAGCTCCCTGCTCTGGCTTCCCTTATCCTGGAAGGGACGCTCTATCTTTCCTCTGTCAACGCTCGTCTCTTGCGTGGCCATGGCACCGAGTGGACACGGTTGTCTGTTCACACACCCAGCCTGGCGCAGGGCAGGGGGAGCGAGGAGTCCCCCCACCAGGGCTGAGGGGGAACAGAGGAGCAAGACACCTGGATCTCCAAGCAGGGGACCTGGGTGGCCGGCTGCTGCCCACGGCCACAGCCCGGCACAGGGCCCTGACCAGGATGGCACAGCCAGATGGTGGCAAAGATATGGCAAGGTCCTGACCCGGCACCTGCCAGGGTGGCCTTGTTTGAAGAGGGTCCTTGCAGACAGTGGGTGGAGGAGGGAGGGTGCTGCAGGGTCCGTGGACGGAGAGGGAGATGCGGCCGGAGACACGCAGAGGCCGAGGCCAGAGTGAGGCATCCACCAACCAGGGACGCCAAGGACCGTCCTGGCCCCAGAGCCTCCTTCACAGGACTCCAGGACAGCGCACCCCCACCCACCGGCACCTTGATCTCAGAGACCCCACAGAGGAGCAGGGGCCGGGGCCTCCCCGGGTCCCTGGAGCCCCTCATGCCCAGTTCCTCCCGGATCCTGGTGAAGGGCTGCCCAGGGAGGGCGCCCGGGCCCGGGACAGGCTCCCCGGGGCTGAGCCCACCAGGCCCAGGGCCCTGTCTGACAACCGTGCCCACCGTTGACAGTGTCCCAGGGGCTCACCCCGTGACAGCCGGAGGAGACTGAATGGAGTCGGTCCCGTGACCGAGGAGGGGGACGCGGGTGAGTCCCCAGACTCCATCCCACCCAGGGCACAAGTGGTTCCCCACCACCCCCAAAACGCACCGCAGGGCCCCGGGGCAGGAAGCCGGCAGCCGTGGCCCAAAGGGCGCAGGAGAAGGGTCCCAAGGGCCTGCTTGGGTGGCTGCACCTCTGTCCTGTTTGGTCCCCCCCTGCTGCTGGGCCGTGCCCCTGTCCCCGCTGTCCCCGCACAGGGTGCCGTCAAGGCCTGGGATTACAGAGCTCTGCCTCCGAAGCCACCGTCGAGCTCCTGTGCCTCCTCTACAGGCACAAGGTCCTCAGCTGGAGTCTGACCCTGCACAAGGGGACCAGGAAAGTGAGGGCAGAGGCCACCTCCTCAGGGTCCCAGCAGGCCACCGGCCTGTCCCTCAGACCTGCCACGCACCAGCCCCTGCTTTGGAACAACCTAAGCCTTTGTCTCTAGAATCTGTTAGACTCTGTGTGTGTGTGTGTGGGGGGGGGGGACCATGACAGAACCGCAGCCTCTATTCCCAGGCCCCCTACTCTCTCTCCACCAGCAGTGGGCAGGATTCTGCCATGGGGGACCTTTTATTCAAAATATCTGGACCTCTGAGGGTCCAGTTATCAGAACATCTGACTGAATAAATGGCTTGGCTGAAGATAGAGGTTGAGGGACTCTCATCATGGAGGGGGATTCCCAAGGCCCAGAAAAGTTAAGGAACTTGTCCAAGGTCACACAGCCTGCTGTCGGCCGAGGGAGGCCTAGACTCTGAGGCCAGCCTTCCTCCTGGGCTCTCACAGGTCCTGCCTCCGGGGGACGCCTCCTGGGCCTGTGGCCCCAGGACGGCTGTCCTCTCTCCGCCCACCGCTCGGCTCCAGGCCTCTCTGTCCTCCGGGTGCTGACGAGGATGGGTTGCCTGCCCGTGACCTTGGGAAGGGACGGGAGTGGTTTTAGCAATCTAAACACACTCCTTCCTCGCACCGAGACGCCCGGGCGCTGAGTGATTTGTATGCTCCGAGCACGTCACCTCCTTCAGGAGACAGAGGCTGCCTGAAAAGTCATTTTTCAGCATTTGACACAAAGTCTCTTTTGCTCTCTAGCGAAGCCAGATAACCATCAGCCGCCAGGCCGATTAGAGAAAGTATATATACGCCTGGTGCCGGGAAACCAGGAAACGGGAGGAAGCCGGGGATGGGGACGGGGAGTGGGGACGGGGACCGGGCGTGGCGGGCTCTCCCGCTCAGCGCGGGCAGGGGGCTGTCTTCCCAGAGGCCTCGGTGTCCTGGGCATTGCCGGGGGTGGTGGCACCAGCCCAGGCCTAGGAGGCAGGAGAACAGGTCTTCAGGTGCCACTGCCCAGGATGTGACCTTGGGCCAGTCATTTCCCCTCTCGGACCCTGTGTTTCTTCATGTCACATGGGGACAATAAGGTTGTCACCTCCTGGGGCTTTACTTGGCTTGACTG
>NW_026010221.1:0-3139 GCF_001458135.2 Marmota marmota marmota
AACCCTAACCCTAACACAAACCCTAAACCTTATCCTAACCTTATCACAAACAATAATCCTAACACTAACACTAATTCTAACACTAACCTTAATGCAAAAAAAACCCTGAAAATAACCCTAACCCTAATTTAAACCTAAGCCTGATCCTAACCGTAACCCTAACCCTAAACTTAACCCTAAACCTAACCTTTTCAATAAACCTAACCCTAACACTAACCCTCATCATAACCCTAATGTAACCCTAACCCTAACCATAAGAGTAACACAAACCCTAACCCCAAAATAACCATATACCTTTAACCCTTAACCTAACCTTTAGCTAACCCTAACCCTAACCCTGACCCAAAACCTAACCCTAACTTGCTCCCTAACCCTAAGGCTAAACCTAATACTAACCCTAATGTAAACACTAAACTTAACCCTAAACCTAACTATAACCCAAACCCAACACTAATATTAACCCTAACCCTAATGCTAATGTTAACACTAACCCAAACCCTAACACGAACCCTAACTATAACCCTAACTCTAACCTAACCCTAACCATAACTCAAACAGTTAACCTAATCTTAACCCTAACATAACAATAACCTAACACTAACACTAATGCTAACCCTAACCCTAACTCTAACCCTCATCCTAAACCAGAACTTAAATCTAACCATAACTCTATTCCTAACATGAACCTTTACTCTAATCCTAACGGGACCACAACCCTAATACTAACCCTCTCTCTAACACTTACCATAACCATGACCCTAATCCTAACCTTAAACTAAACACTAACCTTAACCTAACCATAACCCTAACCACAACCCTGATCCTATCCCAAAGCTAACCCTCATCCTGAAACGAATGCTAAACCTCCTTGTAAGCCTTAATCTAAACCGAATACTAACCCTAACCCAAACACTAAACCTAACCCTAACCCTTATCCTAACCCTAACCCTAACACTAAATATAACTCCATCAAACACTAATCCTAACAATAAGCCTAACCCTAAACCTAGTCCTAAACATAACACTAATCCTAACCCTAATCATATCAATGACCCTAACCCTAAACTTAACACTAAATATAACCCTAAACCTAAACCTAACACTAACACTAACCCTAACCCTAACCCTTACCCTAAACCTAAACCTAACAAAAACCTTAACATTAATCCTAACACAAACCATAAATCTAACGCTAACCCTAACTTAACCCAAACCCTAACCCTAACCCTAACACTAATCTTTACCCTAACCCTCTAACAATAAATATAGGGTTACCAAACCCTAACCCTAAACCTAACCCTAAAACTAATCTTCACCATAATCCTTATCCTAACCCTAACACTAACTGTAATCCTAAATCTAACCCTAACCCTAACCCTAACATCAACACTAACCCTATCCCTAACACTAAATATAACCCTAAACTTAAACCTAACCCTAACACTAACCGTGATTGTAAACCTATACCTAAACCTATCATGAACCCTAATTTTAATCCTAACATGAATGATAAATCTAACGCTAAATCTACTTTAAAGAAAAACCCTAACCCAAACACTAACTGTAATTTTAACCCTAACCCTAACCTAAACCTAACACTAAACCTAACTCTAACACTAATTCTAAACTTTATCTTAATTCTAACAATAACCCTAACTGCAACCCCAACCTAACTTTAAAGCTAATAGTAACTTTATCTTAATTCTAACAATAACCCTAACCGCAACCCTAAACTCTAACTTTAAAGCTAACAGTAACCTCAACACTAACCCTATCACTAACCCTAACCATCACCCTAATACTAAACATAACCCTAAACCTAACATAATCCATAACACTAACCATAACTCTAACCCTAACAGCAACCGTAACCCTAACAATACACTAACCCTAACACTAACACTAAACCTAAATTTAACTCTAACCCTAACCGTAACCCTAAAACTAACCCTAACTAATCCTACCATGAACCCTAAAAATAATCTTAAACTTAAGCCTAACTAAAACCCTCACGCTAATTCTAACCGTAAGCTAACACTAAACCTAACCCTAATCATACCACTATCCCTAAACCTAAATATAACCCTAACCATAACCTTAACACAAACCCTAACCATAACCCGAACCTTAAAATGAAAGCTAACACTAACCCTAACCTAACTTAACATGAACCCTAAACCTAACCCTAACACTAATATAAACCTAATTTTAAACCTAACCATAACACTAACACTAACCCTAATCCTATCTTGAACCCTAACTAACCTAACCCTATTTCTAACTGCAACTGGAACCTTAAACATAATTCTAACCATAACCCTAAGACAAATTTTAACCCTAACACTAACCCTAACCCTAACACTAACCCTAACCCTAACACTAACCCTAATCCTAAACCTACACTAACACTAATTTTATGCCTAAACCTAACCCCAAACCTTACCCTAACCCTTACCCTAAACCTTACATTAACCCTTAACATAATCCAAAACCTAACAGTAACCCTAACCCTAATCCTAACCCTAAACCTAATCCTAACCATAACACTAACCCTAACACTAAACCTAACCCTAATCCTAACCCTATCATTAACGCTAACTTTAACCCTATCCCAAACGTATCACTAACACAAACCCTAACTCTATCCCTAAATTAAACTCAACTCTGAACCTAACCCTAATAATAACCCTAACCTTAACTTAACCCTAACCCTAAACCTAACCGTAACACTAAATTTAGCCCTAACCCTAAAACTAACCCTAATCCTAACCCTAACACAAACCATTAAACTAACCATAACACCAACCTTAACCCTAACAGTAACTTTAAATCAAACACTGATGCTAATTCTAAACGAAAACCTAAACCTAATAATAACAATACCCTTAAACCTAACTCTATCACTAACCCTAATACTTATGCTAACCCTAACACTCACCCTAACCTAAAACTAACCCTAACACTCACCAAAACCCTAACCCTAAACGTAAAAATAACCCTAGCTCTAACCCTACACTAACCCAAAATCTAACCCTAATACTAACACAAAAACTAATCCTAACCTAACCATAACCCTAAACGTAACACAAACACTAAACATAACCCTAACCCTGAACCTAAACCTAATACTCTCCCTACC
>NW_026010222.1:0-14187 GCF_001458135.2 Marmota marmota marmota
TTTAGTGTTAAAGGCAGGGTCAGTGTTTTTGTTAGAGTTAAACTTAGGGTTAAAGCCAGAATTAGGACTAATTTTTGGTCTAGGGGTTAGTGTTTGGGTTATGTTAAGGGTTATTGTTAGGGCTATGGCTAGGTTTTTGTATAGGTCTAGAACTAAAGTTAAGGCTATATTTAGAATTAGGTTTAGATCTATGGCTAATGGTAGGGTTAGGTTTAGGTATAAGGTTACCAGTAGGGCTAGTGTTAGGGTTTGGTTTAAGGTTAGGGTCAGGTTTAGACCTCGTATTTGTGTTATGGTCAGAAATAGGGTCAGGGTTAGGTTTAGGCTTTTGGATAGGTTAAGAGCTAGAAAGAGATCTGGGGTTAGGACTATTCATAGGGTTAATATTTGGTTAGCCTAAGAATTAGAGATATGTCTAGGGTTACCATTAGGGTTAGGGTTTTGCTTAGGGTAAGGGATAGTGTTAAAGATAGGTTTAGGGCTAGGGTTATGGTTACAGTTAGGGTTAAAACTAGGCTTAGGGCTCAAGCTGGGTTTATAGTTCAGATTAGGGCTAGTTTTGTGTGAGGTTTAAGGCTAGGATTAAGGCAATGACTAATATAAGAACTAGGGTTACAATTAAGGTTAGTTTAGGGTTAGAGTTAGAAGAAGGTCAAGTGTTAGGGTTAGGTTTAAAATTAGATTGATATTTATAGCTAGAGTTAGTGTGAGGATATGAGTCAGGTCAGGGTTAGTTTTAGGGTTAGCGCTAGGACTCGAATTAGGCCTAGGATTACTGTTACGGTTTGGTTTAATTTTAGGGTGCTGTTTAGAGCTAGGTTGAGTGTTAAGATATGAGTCAGGGTGAGGGTTATTTTTAAGGTGAGGATTAGGACTCAAATTAGGGCTAGGTTTATTTCTAGGTGTAGTGCTAGTGTTTGGTTTAAGTTAAGGTTTAGTGTTAGGCCTGTTGCTAGGTTTTGTTTTAGTGCTACTTTTAGGGTAGGTATTTTTATGATTAGCTTTAGGGTTAGGGCTAGGGTTTTGGTTTTTTTTAGGATTAAGCCTAAGTTTAATGCTAGGATTAGGGCTAGGTTTTGTGTTAGGTTTAGGGCAAGAATTAGGGCTTGGGCTAATGTCAGGTCTAGGTTTACATTCAGGGATAGTCTTAGGGTTAGGTTTATGGCTAGGTCAAAATTAAGTGTTACGTTTAGGGAAAGGGTAAGTTTTAAAGCTAAACGTATTAGTACGGTCATGATCAGGCTTCAGGTTTGGTTAGGTTAAGGTTTAGGTTTAGGGCTCAAATTAGCATTATGGTTAGAGTTAGGGTTAGGGTAATGGATAGGGTTAGGTTTAGGGTTAAGGTTAGGTTTAGACTAATGGATATTGTTTTGGTTTGTGATAGGTTTAGGATTAGTCCTAGGGTTAGCATTATGGTATCATTAGGGTAATTTATAGGGTTAGACTTAGAGTTAGGGCTAGGGCTATGGTTAGGATTAGGGCTAGAGTTAGTGTTAGGGTCAGGGTTAGCACGAGGGTTAGACTTAGGATTAGGTTTTGGGTATGGTTTAAGGTTTTAGCTAGGGTTAGTTTGAGGGCTAAGGTTAATTTTGGGTAGGTCTAGGTTATGGTCATGGTTTATGGTAGGACTAGTGTTAGGTTTAGTATAAGGATTAGGGTCAGGTTTAAACCTAGGTTTAGTGTTAGAGTAAGAATAAGGGTCAGGGTTAGTCATAGGGTTTGGGTTAATGTTAGGGTTAGTGTTAGTGTTACAGCTAGGGTTATAATTAGGTTTAGGGTAATAGGTTTAGATGTCAGGTTAGAGTTAGGATTAGGTTTATGTTAGCGTTAGGGTAAGGTTTAGGTTTAGGGTTAGAATTTGAACTAGCTTAGGGTTAGGATTAGGGTTAAGTTCACTGTTAGTTCTAGGTCTAGGTTTATGTTTAGGGTTAGGGTAGGTTTATCTTTAGGTCTAGTGTTATCATTAGGGTTAAGTTCAGGGTTAGGTTAATGGGTAGGGTTTGAGCTAGGGTTATGTCTAGGATTAACATTAGGATTTGGGCTAGGGTTAGGGTTAGGGTCAGGCCTTCGATTCTTGTTTTGGTTAGTTTAAGTTAAAGGGTTAGGGATTGAGCTAGTGTTAGGGCTGGAGTGAGCATTAGGTTTAGAGTCAGGGATAGGGTAGTGTTAGAATTAAGATTAAGGCTAAGTTTAGCATTAGGTTTAGCGTTATGGTTAGGGTATTGGATAGAGTTAGAGCTAGGGTTAGGGCTATGGTTATGGTTAGGATTAGGGGTAGGGTTAGGGTGAGGTTTTGGTTTTGGGCTAGGGTTGTGTTTAGGGTAAGGTTAAAGGTTTGAGATAGGGTTAGGCCTAGGACGAGGGTTAAGGTTAGGGTTAGGGCTAGGTTAACTTAGGGTTAGGTTTTGGGCTACAATTAGGGCTAGGCTTGTGTGAGGTTTAGGGCTAGTGTTAGGTGTATTAGTAATTTAAGAGCTAAAGTTATGGTTATTGCTAGTGTTAGGTTTAGTTTTGGAGTTAGCATAAGGTTTAGAGCTAGGGTTTTTTAGGGTAAGTGTAAGAGTTCAGGTTAGGATTAGGTTTAGGGTTAGGTTCAAAATGAGGACTAGTGTTAGGTCTAGGTGTATGGTTATTGTTTGGGTTAGTTTAAGGGTTATTGTTAGGGATAGGGTTAGGGTTATGACTATATTTAGAGTTAGGTTTAGGTCTAGGGCTATTGTTAGTGTTAGGTTTAAGTATAGGGTTACTGATAGGGCTAGTGTTAGGTTTCGGATAAGGTTAGGGTCAGGTTTAAACCAAGGTTTATTCTTGGTGTCAGAATAAGGGTCAGGGTTAGGATTAGGGTTTGGGTTAATTTTAGAGCTAGAATGAAGTCTAGGGTTAGGACTAGTAATAAAGTTAGGGTTTGGCATAGGCTTAGGGTTAGTTCTAGGGTATCAATAGGGTGAGGGTTTGGCTTAGGGTAAGGGATAGGGTTAGAGCTAGGGTTAGGACTAGGGATAGGGTTAGAGTTAGGGCCAGAGTTAGAGTTAGGATTAAAGCTAGGTTTAGGCATTGGATTAGGGCTAGGTTTGTGTTAGGTTTAGGGCTATGGCTAATGTAAGAACTGGCATTACATTTAGGGCTCGTTTTAGGCTTAGGTTTAGCGAGAGGTCAAGTGTTAGGGTTAGGTTTAGGGATAGGGTGATGTGTAGAGCTAGGATCAGTGTTAGGGTGAGAGTCAGGTTTAGTATTAGTTCTAGGGTTAGGGTTAGAACTTGAACTAGGGCTAGGGTTAGGGCTAGGTGTAGGGTTAGTTTTTGGTTTAGGTCAAGGTTTAGGGTCAGTGCTATGGCTCTGCTTTTCTTGAGCGCTAGCTCTAAAGTTAGGGCTCATTTTCAAATTAGTGTTAGGGTTAGAGCTAGTTTTAGTGTATGGTTTAGGCTTATGGTTAGGTTTAGATTTAGAATTAGGGTTGAATCCAGGTAATGGCTAGGGTTAGGGCTAGGGTTTGGATTATCATAAGGGATAGTGTTAGAACTAGTGATAGGGCTTGGACGACAATTAGAGTTAGTCTTAGGGTAAGGGTTTGGTAGGGTTAGGGTTACAGCTTTATTAGGGCTAGGATTAGAGCTAGGGTTTGTATTAAGGCTAAGCCTAGGTTTAGGGCTAAGGTTAGGGTTATGGTTATTGTTAGGCATGATGTTATTGCTAGGTTTAGAACTAGGGTGAGGGTTAAAATTAAGGTAGAACTAGTGTTAGGGTTATGGTTAGAATTAAGTCAAAGTTTAGGGCTAGGGTTAGTGTTAATGTTAGGGCTTTATTAGTGCTAGGGCTAATGTCAGGTCTAGGATTTTGGTTAGTGATAGTTTTAGGGTTAAGATAATGGCTAGGTATAGTGTAAGGGTTAGGTTAAGGTTTAGGGTAAGGTTTACAGCTACGGGCATTATTAGGGTAAAGTACAGGGTTCCAGTTTGGATTAGGTTAATATTTAAGGTTAAGGCTCAAATTAGCATTAGGGTTAGTGTTACGATTAGGTTTATGGTTTAGGGTTCAGGTTAGTTTTAGTGTAATGGATAGGTTTAGGGTTAGGAATAGGGTTAGCTTTATGCTAGTTTTAGCATTAGGGTTAGGGTTAGGATTAAGGTAATGAATAGGATTAGAGCTATGGTTAGGGCTATGGTTATTGTTAGTATTATGGCTAGGGTTAGGGTTAGATTTGTGGTTATTGCAAGGGTTAGGGTTAGCGTTAGATTTAGGGTAACAGTTAGGGCTATGGTTACAGTTATTGTTAGTGTTAAAGCTAGTATTAGGGCTCTGATTAGGAGAGGTTTTGGGTTAGGTTAGCTCTAGGGTTAGGGCTAAAGCTAATGTAAGAACTAGGGTTATGGTTAGGGGTAGTTTTACGGTTAGCATTAGGTCTAGGTCTAGTGTTAGGATTCGGTTTAGGTTTTGGGTTATGTTTAGAGCTAGAGTTAGTGTAGGGTCAGAATCAGGGTCAGAGTTAGTTTTAGGATTAGGGATAGGATTCAAATTAGAGCTGGTTTAAGTCTAGGTGCAGGCTTAGGGTTTGGTTTAGGTTAAATGTTAAGGTTAGGGCTATGGCTCTGTTTTGTTGTAGGGCTTGGGCTAGTTTAGGGCTAGTTTATTATTACTGTTAGTGTTACAGCTTGTGTTAGTGAGAGATTTAGGCCTAGGGTTAGGGTTACATTTAGAGTTAAGGTTAGATGTAGGTTTAGGGCTAGGGCTTGGGTTAGGGATAAGGTTAAGAGCAAGTTTTATGGTTATGGTAAGAGTTGGGGTTAGAACTAGGAACAGGAATAGGGCGAGAGTTAGAGTTAGTCTTAGGTCTAGGGTTAGGTTAGGATTATGGCTAAATTAGGGCTAGGATTAGATCTAGGATTTGTGTTAGGATTAGGCCTAGTTTTAGCCTTAGGTTTAGGTTTAGGGATAGGGTTAGGTTTAGGGGAAGGGATGGAGTTATAGCTATTTTTAGGGCTAGGTGGAAGGTTAGAATACAGTTAGGGCTAGGATTATGTTTTTGGTAAGTAATAAGGCTAGGTTTAGCGCTAGAATGAGGGCTATGGTTTGTTTTAGGGTTATGGCAAGAATAAGGGCTAGGGCTTGTGTCAGGTCTAGGGTTACAGTTAGGGATAGATTGATGGTTAGATTTATGGCTAGGTCTAGGGTAAGGGTTAGGTTTAGGGTAAGGGTCAGGTTTAGAGCTAGGGGTATTATTAGGGTTAGAATCAGGTTTTGGGTTAGGTTGAGGTTAGTTTTTATGGTTGGGATGAAATAAGCATTAGGGTTAGGGATATGGTAATGATAGGGTTAGGTTTAGGGTTCAGGTTAGGTGTTGGATAATTGATAGGGTTAGAGGTAGTGAAAGGGTTAGGTTTAGGCCTAGGGTTAGCATTAGGGTAAGGGTTATGTTTAGGGTAATGGAGAGGGTAGAACTAGGATTAGGGCAAGTCTTATGGTTAGTATTAGGGCTTGAGTTAGGGTTTGGGTTAGGTTAGGCCTAGGGTTAGTGTTAGTTTTAGGTTTAGGGTATGGTTTAGGGTTTGAGCACTAGGGCAAATATTAGGTTTAGGATTAGCCCTAGGTTACAGCTACAGTGAGGGTCAAGGTTAGTGTTAGGATTAGGGCTAGGGTTATCATTAGGTTTAGAGTATTGGTTTGGGTTTGATGTCAGGTTAGGTTTAAATTTAGGATTAGGTTTTGGCTTAAGGTTATTGTTAGTGATAGGTGTAGGGTTAGGTTAGGGTAATCGTTAGGGTTTGAGCTAGTGTTAGATCTATGACAAGGTTTAGGTTTATGGCTATGTCTAAGGTTAGGGTTAGGGTAGACTTAGGGTTAGGGCTAGGGTTATCATCAGAGTTAGTGTTAGGGTTAGGGTAATGGGTAGGATTTGAGCTAGGGTTATGGCTAGGGTTAAGGTTAGGATTAGGGGAAGGGTTAATATTAAGGTTAGGTTTAGGCCAAAGTTTAGTCTTAGGGTTAGCTTAAGTTTAAGGGTTAGGAATTTAGCTAGGATTTGCACTAGGACAAGGTTTAGGGTTAGAGTCAGGTTTAGGGTTAGGTTTAGGTTTATGGTTAGGGTAATGGATAGAGTTGAGGTGGGGTTTGGCCTATGGTTATGGCTAGTTTTAGCATTAGTGATATAGCTAGGTCTAGTTTAGGGTGAGGTTTTTGGTTAGAAAAATTTTTTGAGCCAGATTTTTTTCTTAGAGTAAGTGTCAGTGTTTTGGTTAAGGTTAGGTTTATGATTAGGTCCAGTATTAGGACTAGGGTTAAGTCTAGGGGTAGGGTAAGTGTTTGGATTAGGTTAAAGGTTATTGTTAGGGTTAGGGCTACAATTATTGCTATATGAAAGATTAGGTGTAGGTCTAGGTCTAGTGTTAGGTTTTGGAATAGATACAGGATAACAGGTATTGCCAATGTTAGGGGTCAGGTTAGGGTTAGGGTCAGGATTAGGCCTAAGGTTAGTATTAGCGTTAGAATAAGGGTCAGGGTTAGGGTTAGGGTTTGGGATAGGGATAGAGCTAGATTGAAGGCTAGTGTTAGGACTAATAATAGAGTTATAGTTTGGGTTAGGCTAAGTATTATTTTTAGGACTAGGGTAGCTTTAGAGTTAGTGTTTGGCTTAGGGTAAAGGTAAGATTAGCGCTAGGGTTAGGGTTAGGGTTAGGGTCAGGGCTAGGGTAAGAGATAAGCTAGTGTTAGGGCTCGGATTAGGGCTAGGTTTTGTGTTAGCTTTAGGTCTATGGCTAATGTAAGAACTAGGGTTACAATTAGGGGTAGTTTTAGGGTTATTGTTACATCTAGGTCTAGTATTAGGTTAGATTTAAGGTTAGGGTTATGTTTATGGTAATGGATAGGTTAGGGTTAGGGAATGTGTTAGGGTTAGGCTGAGGTTAACATTAGGGTTAGGGTTCAGGATGGGGTAATAGATAGGGTTAGAGCTATGGCTAGTGCTAGGGTTTTGGTTAGGGTAATTCAAGGGTTAGGGTTAGATTTAGGGTTAGTGTAAGGATTAAAGTTAGGGTTAGGTTTAGGGTAAGTGTTAGAGCTACATTTAGGGTTAGAGATAGGGTTAAAGCTAGGGTTTGGGCTCAGATTAAGGCTAGGTCTTTTGTTTTGTTTTGGCTAGTGTTTGGGATACAACTAATGTAAGAACTATGGTTATGATTAGGGCTATTTTAGGGTTGCAATTAGGGCTAAGTCTATTTTTAGGGTTAGGTTTAACTTTAGGGTGATGTTTTGAATTAGGTTTAGTATTAGGTTCAGAGTCAGGGTCAAGGTTATTTTTAGGTTAGGGATAGGACTCAAATTAGGGATTGGCTTAGGGCTAGTTGTAGGGTTAGGATTTGTTTTAGGGCTAAGGCTAAATATAAAGGTAACTTTACAGTTAGCATTAGTGTTATTGCTAGTGATAGGGTGTGTTTAGACATAGGGGTACATTTAGAGTAAAGGTTAATACTAGGTTTAGGGCTATGGCTAGGGTTAGGGCTAAGGATAGGTATAGTGTTTGGGTTATGGTAAGGGATAGGGTTAGATCTAGGAATAGGGCTAGGGCAAGAGTTAGATTTAGTCCCAAGGCTAGGGTTAGGATTAGGGTTAGGGCTAAACTAGGCCTAGGAATAGGTCTAAGATTAGTGTAAGGGTTAGGCCTAGTGTTTGGGTCTATGTTTAGGGTTAGGTTCAGGGTTAGGTTTAGAGTTAGGTTTAGGGGAAGAGATGGGGTTATAGGTAGGTTTAGGGCTAAGGTGATGATTAGAATTAGGTTTAGGGATAAGATTAGGATTGGGTTAGGATTAAGGCTAGATTTGATTTTAGGATGAGGGCTAGGGTAAATTTTAGGGATAGGGATAATGTCAGGTTTAGGGTTATAGCTACAGGTAGTTATAGGGTTAGTTTCATGGCTAAGTCTTGTATAAGCTTTAGGTTTAGGGTAAGGATTAGAATTAGATGTTTTTTAGGGTCAGAGTTAGGTTTCAGTTATGGGTTAGGTTATGTTTTAGGTTAGGGATCAAATTAGCGTTATGGTTAGAGTTAGGTTTAGGGTGATGGTTAGTTTTAGGTTTAGGATTCAGGTTAAGATTAGGATAATGGGTATGGTTAGGGTTAGTTATAGAGTTAGGGTTAGGCCTAGGGTTAGAATTTGGGTTATGGTTATTGTTAGGGTAATGGATAGCATTAGAGCTAGTGTTAGGTCTAGGGTTTTGTTAGGATTAGGGCTAGAGTTAGGGTTAGGGTTAGGGCTAGGGCTAGATTTAGTATTTGGGTGAGGATTAGGGTACGGGTTAGGTTGTGAACTAGGGTTAGTTCTAGGGTGATAGTTAGGTTTATTGTTATGTCTAGGGTTAGTTTTACTATTAAGGTTAGGTTTAGAGTTAGGATTAGGGCTAAGGTTACTTTAGAGTTAGGTTAATGGGTAGGATTAGATTTTGGATTAGGGTTAGGGGTAGTTTTAGGTTTAGGGTTAGTGTTAGGGTTTGGGCTAGGCTTAGGGTTAGAGTGTAGTTTATGGTTAGATTTGGGTTAGGGCTATGATTAGGGTTAGATTTAGGATTAGGTCCAGGATTAGGTTTACACTTAGAGGTAGAGCTAGGGTTATCATTAGGTTTAGGGTTAGGTTTATGGTAATGGATAAATTTAGAGATAGTATTAAGGCTAGTATTAACATTATGATTAGAGCTAGGGTTACCATTAGGTTTAGGGATAAGGCTTAGGTTATGTTTAGGGTTAGGGTTAGGGTTTTAGCTAGGGTTATGTCTAAGTTGAGGGTTAGGGTTAGAGTGATAGGGATAGGGCTAGGCTTAGGGTTATGCTTAGGGCTAGATTTAGGCCTAGGATTAGGGCTAAGTTTTGTGTTAGGTTTAGAGATAGGGTTAATACAATGGGTATGTAAGAGCTAGGCTTATGTTTAGGGTTATGGCTAGGTCTAGTGTTACATTTAAGTTTTGTATAAGTTCAGTTTTAAAGCTAACTTTAGTGTTAGTGTCAGGGTCTGTTTTTGGATTAGGATTAGGGTTAGGGTTAGAGCCTAAATTAGGATTTGTTAAATCCAGAGATAGGTTTAGTGTTTTGATTAGGTTAAGGGTTATCATAAGGGCTAGTGCTAGGTTTTTCTTTAGGTCTTGGGTTAGAGATATGGCTAGATTTAGGATTAGGTTTATGTCTAGGGCAATTTTTAGGCTTAGGTTTTGGTATAGGTTTACGGGTAGGGCTAGTGTTAGGGTTTGGTGTATGATTAGCGTCAGAATAAGGGTCAGGTTTAGGGTTAGTGTTTGGGATATGGTTATAAGTAGAATGATGTCTAGGGTTAGGACTAGTAATAAAGTTAGGATTTGGGTTAGCCTAAGGATTAAGGTTAGTATTAGGGTTAGAATTAGAGTTAACATTTGGCTTAGGGTAAGGGATAGGATTAGAGCTAGGGTTAGGGTTAGGGTTAGGGTTAGGGCTAGTGTTAGTTTTAGGTTTAGGTTTAGATTTATTGCTAGTGCTAGTGTTAGTGTTCAGTTTAGGGTTAGGGTAAGTTTAGACCTATGGTTACCTTTAGGGTCAGAATAAATGTTAGCTTTGGGTTATGGTTAGAACTAGAATGAGTGATAGGGTTAGAACTAGTAATAGGGTTGGGTTTGGGTTAAAGTGAGGATTAGGGTTAAGACTAGTGTTAGCATTAGGGTTAGGTTTAACTTAGGGTAAGGGATAGGGTTAGAGCTAGGGTTAGGGCTACGTTTACGGTTAGGGTTAGGGCTAGTGTTAGGGTTAATGTAAGGGTTAAATCCCAGGTTAAGTCTCGGTTTAAAGCTAGTTTTTTGTTAGAGTTAGGGCTAGGTTTAGTAACATCCAATGTACGGACTAGGGTTATGATTTGGACTAGTTATAGGATTAGGGTTAAGACTAGTCTAGTGTTAGGGTTATGGTTAGATTTAGGGTGATGTTTAGAGCTATGGTTAAATTAAGGGTCAAATTCAAGGTCAGGGTAAGTTTTAGGGTTAGGTTTTAAACACGAATTAGGTCTAGGATTAGGGCTAGGTGGAGGGTTAAGTTTTGGTTTAGTTTAAGTTTTAAAGTTGGGCTATGGCTCACTTTTGTTTTAGGGCTAGGGCTATGCTTAGGACTAGTTTTAGGATTAGCTTTAGGTTTGGGGCTAGTGTAAGGTTAGGTTTAGGCTCAGTGTTAGAGTTACATTTAGAGTTATGATTAGATCTAGGGTTAGGTCTAGGGCTAAGGATAGGTATATGTTAGGTCTAGGTTTATGGCTAGGATTAGGGTTAGTGTAAGGGATAGGGTTAGAGCTAGGGATAGGGCTAGGGCAAAAGTGAGAGTTAGTCATAGGGCTAGGCTTAGGGTTTGGGTTAGGTATGGGGCTTAATTAGAGCTAGGAATAAGGCTAGGTTTATGGTTATGTTTAGGCCTAGAGTTAGTTTTAGGCTTAGATTTAGGTTTAGTGTAGGCGATGGGGTTAGAGCTAGGTTTAGAGCTAGGGCAAAGGTTAGAATTAATGTTAGGGCTAGGGTTTCATTGGAGTTATGATTAAGGTAGGTTTCCGGATATAATGAGGAATAGAGTATTATTGATAGGGCAAGGATTAGTGTTAGGGTGAATGTCAGGTCTAGGGTTACAGTTAGGGATATTTTTAGGATTAGGTTTATGGCTATGTTTAGTATAAGGGTTAGGTTTAGGGTAAGGGTCAAATTTAGAGCTAGGGGTACAATTAGGTTCAGTGTCAGGTTTAAGGTTTTGTTTAGGTTAGAGTTTAGGTTTATGGCTTGAATTAGCATTAGGGTTTTTGTTAGGTTAATGAGAGAGTTAGGATTAGGGTTCAGGTTAGGTTTAGCATAATGGATAGGATTATGCTTAGGGATAGGATTATATTTAGGCCTAGAGTTAGCATTAGAATTAGGGTCATGTTTAGAGTGATTGATCAAGTTAGAGCTCAGTTAAAGGCTAGGTTTATGGATAGGATTAGGGCTAGGTTTAGGATTATGGTTAGGGTTAGGTCTATTGTTTGTGTTAAGGTTAGGTCTAGGATTACAGTAGGGCAAAGGTAAGGCCTACAGTTATGGTTAAGGATAGTTTTAGGCTTAGCTTTATGTCCAGATCTAGTATAGAGGTTAGGGTTAAGGGTAGGGTCAGGGTTAGAGCTAAGTATATTAATACAGGAAAGGTCAGAATTAGGGTTTGGGTTAGGTTAAGGTTTAGGGTTAAGGTTCTAATTAGCATTAGAGTTAGGATTAGGGTAAAGATAGGGTTAGGTTTAGGGTTCAGGTTAGGTTTATGTTAATGAATAAGGTAAGGGTTAGATATATGGTTAGGGTTGGGCCTAGGGTTACCATTAGGGTTATGGTTATATTCAGGATAATGTATAGGGTTAGAGCTACTGATAGGTCTAGTGTTATCATTAAGATTCTGGCTAGGATTAAGGTAAGGTTTAGGGCTATGTTTTGGGATAGTGTTAGGGTTAAAGCTAGGATTAAGTCTCAAATTAGGGCTAGGTTTTGGGTTGGATAGGGCTAGGGTTAGGGCTATGGCTAATATATGAACTAGTGTTACAATTAGTACTAGTTTTACGGTTAGCATTAGGGCTAGGACTAGTGTTACAGTTTGTTTTAGGGTCAAGGAAATGTTTAGAGCAAGGGTTATTGTTCGGGTCAGTATGAGGGTAAGCGTTAGTTTTAGGGTTATGTGTAGAAATCAAATTAAGGCTAAAGTTAGTGCTAGGTGTAGGGATAGGCTTTGGTTTAGGTTAAGGATTAGGGTTAGGGCTATTTCTCGGTTTTGTTTTAGGGCTAGGGCTAGGAATAGCGTCAGGTCTAGATTTTGGATTAGTGTCACGGTTAGAGCTAGTATTAGGGTGAATTTAGGCTTAGGGTTATGGTTAGATTTAGAGTTAGGTTTAGATCTAGGGTTAGGGCTAGGGATAGGGTTAGGGCTAGGTTTAGGATCATGGTAAGGAATATGATTAGAACTAGGGATACTGCAAGGGTGAGAATTAGAGTTAGAGATTTAGGGTTAGAGTTAGGGTTAGGGCTAAATTAGGGCTAAGATTAGGGGTAGGGTTCGTGTTCACATTAGGCCTAGGGTTTGGGCTAGGGTTAGTGTTTGCATTGGAGTTAGGGTTAAGTTTAGAGGAATGGGTGGGGTTATAGCTAGGGTTAGGTGTAGGGTTAGTGTTAAGGTTTGGCCTAGGCATTGGGCTAGGGTTAGGTTTAGCATTGGCGTTAGGTTTATGTTTAGGGGAATGTGTGGGGTTATAGCTAGGTTTAGGGTTAGTGTGAGGGTTAGAATTAGGATTAGGCCTAGGGTTATAGTTCAGTTTAGGATTAAGGCTAGGATTAGGGCTTGGATGAGGGTTAGGTTTTCTGATAGGGTTAGGGCTAGGACTCATCTAGGGGTAATATCAAGTCTAGGTTTACAGTTAAGGATTGTTTTAGGGTTTCATTATGGCTAGGTCTAGTGTAAGTGTTAGGTTTGGGTTAAAGGTCAGCTTTCGAGCTAGGGTCATTATTAGGTTCAGGTTCAGGGTTAGCATTTGGTTTAGGTCAAGGTTTATGGTTAGAGCTTGAATTAGCTTTAGGGTTAGATTTAGAATTAGGTTAATGGATAGGATTTAGGTTAGGTTTCAGTTAAGTTTTAGGGTAATGGATGGGTTAGGTTTAGCGATCCAGTTAGGGTTTGCATTAGGGTTAGGGTTATGTTTAGTGTAATGGATAGGTTTATAGTTAGGGTCAGGGCTAGGTTATGGTTTGGATTAAGTCTAGGATTAGAGTTAGGTTTAGGGATAAGGCTAGGGTTTAGTTTAGGGTAAGTGTTAGAGTTAGGGTAAGTGTTTATGGCAAAGATTATGGTTAGGTTAGGGTAAGATTTAGTGTTTGAGCAAGGTTTAGGGCTAGTACAAGTGTTGGGTTTAGGTTTCAGTCTAGGTTTGCATTTATGTTTAGAGTTAGGTTTAGTTATAGGGATAGGGTTTTAATTAGGGTTAGTGTTAAGGTAGGGTAATGGATAAGGTTAGAGCTAAATATGGGGTTAGGGTTAATGTTAGGATTAGGGCTAGGTTTAGGGTTAAGGTTTAGGGTAGGGGTAGGGTTATGTTTAGTGTAAGGGTTAGGATTTGAGCTAGTGTTAGTTCTATGGTGAAGGTTAGGTTTAGCGTTAGTATTAGGGCTAGGGTTAGTCTCAGGTTTATGCTTAGAGCTAAGTTTAGGCCTAGATGATATGGTAATGATATGGTTAGTGTTAGGGTTCATGTTATGTTATGGTAATGGATAGGTTAGTGTTATGGATAAAATTAGGGCTAGGTTTTGTGTTAGGTTTAGTGCTATGGTTAGTACTATGTGTAATTTAAGAGCTAGGGTTGTGTTTAGAACTAGTTTTAGGGTTAGGGTATGTCTAGGTCTAGTTTAAAGCTAGGTTTAGTGTTAGAATCAGGTTTAAATCAGTGTTAGGTTTAAAGCTAGGTTTAGGGTTAGATTCAGGGTCAGTGTTTGGGATAGTGTTAGGGTTAGGGTTAGAGCCAGAGTTAAGACTAGGTATAGGTGCAGGGATAAGGTAAGTATTTAGTTTAAGTTAAGGATTATTGTTAGGTCTAGTGCTAGGTTTTTGTTTAGGTCTATGGCTAGAGTTATAGCTATATTTAGGATTAGCTTTGGGTCTAGGTCTAGTGTCAGGCTTAGGTATATGTACAGGGTTACTGGTAGGTCTTGTGTTAGGGTTTGGTTCAGGTATAGGGTCAGGTTTAGACCTAGGGTTACTGTTAGGATCAGATGAGCATCAAATTTAGGATTAGAGCTAGAATGAGGGCTAGGGTTAAGACTTGTAATACGGTTAGAGTTTAAGTTAGGCTAAGGATTAGGGTGAGGACTAAGGCTAGGGTTAGCATTTGGTTTAGGGTTTGGCTTAAGGTAAGGGATATGGCTAGAGCTAGGGTAAGGCCTAGGGTTCGGGTTAGGGTTATGGTTAGTGTTAGGGTTAAGATTAGGGTTAAAGATAGGGTTAGAGCTCGGTTTAGGGGTAGGATTTTTGTTAGAGTTAGGATACGACTAATGTACTCACTAGGGTTATGATTAAGGCTACTTTTAGTATTACGGTTAAGTTTAGTTCTAGTGTTAGAGTTAATTTTATGTTAGGGTGATGTTTAGAGATAGGATTAGTGTTATTGTCAGCTTCAGGGTCAGAGTTAATTTTAGAGTTAGGTTT
>NW_026010222.1:16178-17118 GCF_001458135.2 Marmota marmota marmota
AAGTGTAGTATAAAGATTAGATTGAGGGTTAGGGTCAGGTTTAGAGGTAGGGCTATTATTATGGTCAGGGTCTGAGTTAGGGTTTGGTTTAGGTTAAGGTTTAGGATTAGGGCTCGAGTTAGCAATATGGTTAAGGTTAGAGTTAGGGTAATGATATGGTTAGGGTTAGTGTTCATGTTATGTTTATGATAATATGTAGGTTAGGGTTACGGATAGTGCTAGGGTCAGGCTGAGGGTTAGCATTAGGGTTAGGGTTATGGTTATGGTAATGGATAGGGTTAGAGCTAGGGTTAGGGCTAGGTTTATGGTTAGGGTGAGAGCTAGGGTTGGGGTTATGTTTATGGTTAGTTCATGGATTAAGTTAGGGTTTGGTTTAGGGTAAGGGTTAGAGCTAGGTTTAGGGTTCGAGTTATTGTTAAAGCTAGGGTTGTGTCTTGGATTAGAGCTAGGTTTTGGGTTATGTTAGGGCTCTTGTTAGGGATATGGCTAATGTAAGAACAAGGATTACAATTATGGCTAGTTTTAAGGTTACATTTATGGCTAAGTCTAGTTTAAGGATTAGGTTTCAATTTAGGGTGATGATTTGAACTAGGGCTAATGGAAGGGTCAGAGTCAGGGTAAGGGTTAGTTTTAGGGTCATGGACAGGACTCGAATTAGGGATAGGCTTAGGGCTAGATGTAGGATTAGAATTTGGTTTAGGTTAAGGGTTAAGGTTAGTGCTATGTCTCGGTTTTGTTTTAGGGCTAAGGCTAAATTTAAGGGTAGTTTTACGATTAGCATTAGTGTTATTGCTACTGTTCGGGTGAGTTTGGGCTTAGGGGTAGATTTAGAGTTATGGTTAATTCTAGGGTTATGGCTATGGCTAGGATTAGGGCTAAGGTTAGTGCTAGTGTTTTGGTTATGGTAAGTGATAGGATTAGAACTAGCAATAGGGCTAGA
>NW_026010222.1:22819-26115 GCF_001458135.2 Marmota marmota marmota
CCCTACAACTAATTTGAATACTAAACCTAACCCTAAATATAACCATGACCCTTACTCATATCCTAACTTTCACCCTAGCTCTAAACATCACACTAACCTTAAACTTAACCCTAACACTAGACCTAGCCATAATCCTAATCCTAAAACTAATCCTAATTGTAACCCTAGTTCTTACATTACCTGTAACCCTAACACTAGCCCTAATGCTAATACAAAACTAGCCCTAATCTGAGCCCTAACCCGAGCTTTATCCCTAAACCTAACCATAAACATAGCCCTACACCTAGTCCTAACCCTAGCTTATCCCTATTCCTTACACTAGGCCAAACCCTCATCCTAATGGTAACCCTAGTCCTAACCATAATCCTTAGACTAACCGAAACCTTAATCCTATTCCTAGTCCTAACCCTAGATCTCATTCTAGCTCTAACCATAACCCAAACCCTAACCCTAACCTTGACCCTTATCCTGACCCTAAAACTAATTGTAGGTCTAAAGCAGAACCTAACCCTAAACCAAACCCTCACACTAGCCCTACAGTTAACCTTATTCCTAAACCTGACCCTAACACTAGACCTAGACCTAAATCTAATTGTAAATCTAGCCATTACACTAGCCCTAAACCTACAGAAAAACCTAGACCTAGCCTTAACAATAACCCTTAACCTAACAAAAACACTAACCCTACCCCTAGACCTAAACCTAGTCCTAATTCTGGCTTAGCAGTAATCATTATCCTACCCCGAACACTGTCCCTGAAACTAACACTAACCACAGCTCTAAACATCACCCTAACCATAACGTAACCATAAAATTACACTTAGCCCTAGCATTAACCATAAAACTAGCCCTAATCATAATACTACTTTTTACATTAGTCATAGTCCTAACCTATTGTAAAACCTAGTCCTAATCCAAGCCCTACACAAGCTTTAACTCTAAACAGAAACCTAACCATAATCCTAGCTCTAACACTAATCCTAAGCCTAACCCTAGACCTAATCCTAAACATAAACCTAGCCCTAAGCCTAGCTCTAACCCTATCCATTATCCTAATGATAACCCTAAACTGTATGCTCACCTTAGGCTGAATCCTATTCCAATTCTTAGCTTTAATTCTATCCATTAACTTAAACCTAACCTGAACCCTAAACCTAATGGTAGCATTACCCTATCCCTAACCCTAATTGTAATTCGAGCCCTAACTGTATATCTCAACCCAACCTAAACCCTAACACTGACCCAGAAACTAAAAATATCCATAGCTCTAAACCTGACCCTAACAAAATAACTAATACTTACAATAGACCTAGTCATAAACCTAACCCCAACACAACCATAACCATACTCTAGACCTGACATTAGCCCTAGCTCTAATCCTAGCCCTAACCATAACAGAAAACAAAGCACACATCCTAGCCATAAACCTCACCTTAGTCATAAACCTAACCCTAACCCTAACTCTAACTTTATCCCTAATCCTCACCCTAGTCCTAAAACTAGCTATGACCCCACCCCTTACACTAAACCTAACCCTAATCCTAACCCTAGCACTAAACCTAGCCCTAAGACTAACTCCAACTCTCGCCCTAGCCCTATAGCTAGTTCTAATTTTATCCCTTACCATCACCCTAAACTAAGTGCTAAACTAAACTCTAACCCTAAACTTATCTTATCCCTAGCTCAAACCCTAGATCTAAACCTAACTCCAAATCTAACCCTAACCCTAAGACTAAGTCCAGCCATAACTCTAGCCCTACCCCATAACACTAAACCTTAACCTAACCCTAAACCTCACACTAACTCTATCCCAAGCCCTAATGTTAATCCTAAAACTAGCCCTAACCTTACCCATAACCCTAAAACAAAAATGAGTCATAGCCCTAACACTAACCCTTAACCTAAACCAAACACTAACCCAACACCTAGCCCTAACCCTATCGTTAATTCTAGTCCTAACCCTAACATGAAAACGAACCCTGAACCTGACTCTGAGCCTATCACTAACCCTAGCTCTAAACAACATCATAACCATAAACCTAACCCTAACACTAGACCTAGTCCTAAATCTAACCCTCTAATTAGCACTAATCATGACCCTACTTCATACATTAGTTGTAGCCTTAACCCTAGCTTTAACTTAAACAAAAACCTAGCCTTAATCTGAGTCCTAAACCTAGATTTAACCTTAAACTTAAACCTAACACTAAAACAAACACTAGCCATAATCCTATATATTAACCTAGCCCTAACCTTTGATCTAACTCTACTCATTACCCTAACGATAACCCTAACACTTATGTTAAACCAAGGCCTAACCCTAACCCTATCCATTACACTAATCCAAACCCGAACCCTAAACCTAACCCTGTCATTACCCTAAATCTAAGTCTAAAACTAATTCGAGCCCTACAACTAAACCCTAACTTAACCCAAACCCTAACCCTGACTCTGAATATAAAATAAACCTACATCTAAGTCTCAACCTTACCAAAAACCTAACCATTACACTGGAACAAGCCATAATCCTAACACTAAATCTATCCCTAACTGTAAACCTAGACCTGACATTAGCCCTAGTCCTAATACTATCCCTAAACTTAACACAACCCCTAGTCCTCATCCTAGAACTAAACCTAGCCTTAATCATATCCCTAACCTAACCCTAGCCCTAACTCTAATACTACACCTTAGCATAGCCCTAAAACTACCTATAACCAAATCTCTTAACCTAAACAAAACCTAACTCTAACCCTAAGCCTAGTCGTAACCCCTGCCTTATCCTTAGCCCTATCACTAACTAACCCTAGATCAAAACCTAACTCTAAATCTAACCCTAACTCGATGCCTAAGCCTAACCCTAAAACTAGCCCTAATCCTAATGCTAATCCTAAAACTAGCCCTAATACTAGGCCTAACACTCACCCTAGCCATGATTTAGCCATATCCTTAACCCTAACCCTAGCCTTAAGATTAACTTTTATTCTCACACTAGACCTATCACTTGTTCTAACCCTATCCCTTACCGAAACCCTATCACTAGCCCTAACCTTAGTATTAGCCATTGTCATATCCTTAGCCCTAGCACTAACCTTAGACAAACCTAACTATAAATGTAGCCCTAAGCCAAAGTCTAAGCCTAACCCTAACACTAGCCCAAACCATAACACTAATTCTAAAACTATCCCTAACCCTAGCCCTAGCCCTAAAAAATTATCCAAGCCATAGCTCTAACCCTAAACCTTAACCTAAACCAAACCAAAAACCTACACCTAGCCCTAACTCTAACCCTAATT
>NW_026010223.1:0-3139 GCF_001458135.2 Marmota marmota marmota
CACAGGCTGGGAGAGGGAACCTGTGAACACAGAGAGTCATGGGTAAGCAGTCAAGGACAAAGTTAGAGCTGTTGATAGAGTCTAGCTAGAGGACTGACTTAGGCCAGGGACCTTGTCCTAGATATGTGAGGATTGTCCCTACCTGAGAAGTGACACAACAGTAGGAGAAGAAGGTGGGCCCTGGCGATGGTGAATACAATCCTTCTGGAGTCCAGACCTGGTGTGGACCATTCTAGGCCTCTCTTATCCCTTCCCTGCTGACTTAGAGAAGGTGACAATTATGCAAATATATTCCCACCTACAGCCTTTTTATGCACCACTTATTCAGTGTTAGTAGACATGGAGGTGTAGCATTTAGCATCTCCAGAGGGGATGATATAACAACAGGGTGCTGGAACAACACAGAACACAAATTCGGATTCCACCCTGAGTTATACTGGGTTCACTTTCCTCAGCCACCTTCACCTAAATTTGGGATCTGTGTGGACTTCTCCATCTTTGAGCATACTCTGTTTCCATAGAAATCATTTTCTATTCCTTCTCTGTCCTATTTTTCTTTTTCATGCATGTTTCCATTAAGACTCCATGCAAGGGCTGGGGCTATAGCTCAGTGGTAGAGCACCTGCCTTGCTTGTGTGAGGCACTGGGTCCTCAGCACCAAGTAAAAATGAATAAATAAAGATATTGTGTAAACAAACAAACAAACAAAGACTCCATGCCTATTGACAGATGTTATTGTGTTCAGCACTGAGCTCAGCTCTCTATCACTACTACTAATAGTATCCCTGTTCTTGAGGGGTTTGCTTTTTCCAATGAAAAGCCCATAAGGAACAAATAAGACAGTGAATGTACATTTTTTTATAAAAGAGAAGGGCAGTCATAGACATGTCACTACCATGGACATTTATAATAAAATTCTTAGAGAATGAACTTTTGTTCACGTGCTATTAAAATGTTTGTTTTGTTAAGAGAAAATAGACGGTGTAGGAGGCTCAGTTATTTTGAACTGTTACAAAAATATGCTGTATTATGTGGATTATTATAAAGAGAATTACGCATCTCACAATCTGGAAACTGGGAAACCCAAGGTTGGCAGACTCTGTGTTGGGCAAGGGCATACTGTATAGACAGCCATGAACAGAAGGGGTGGAGGATCTCTGCAGGGCTTCTTTCATAAGGTCACTAATCCATGCACTCCTCACCTGATCACTTCCCTAGGGCTCCTTGTCTTAATACCTTCATTTTGGAAATTAGGATTCTATTCTATGAATTTTGTGGAGACATGCACATTAGTCCACTTAGGTAGAAGTAAGGCCATGACCAACAGATAAAATGGAATGAGGACACAAAGTCCTGGCCAGGCTGGCCAAGGAATGACACCAGGACTTCTTGGGCCAGGCCAGGCCATGTTCAAAACCCTAATGAAGGAAAGAAAAAAGACATAGGCAGGGTAAGTGTGAGGTCCCATCTCCAAACAGCACACCAAGGAAAAGGGAGTTCTCTAACTTCTTATGTTCCCAGACTGTGAGGATTCCGGCATCTGTATGAAGAAGGAGGAAAACAAAAAGATCAGAGTCCAGGCCATAGTGGGATTCTCATCGGGCCCCATTTCTGCAGTCTGTCTGTGTGTTCAGAGAACACTAATCACTTTTATCCTTTCTGCAAGCACAGAAGAATGAGGTGAGCTTCCTTCAAATCTATTGCTTCAATCACAGTTTGAGTCCTTCTTGTGCCCTGAGACTGACTCTTCTTTTGGATGTTGCTCCTGTGAGGGGCTAAATGATAAGAAGTTTGTGGCCTGATACTCTACAGTGTTCCCAGGGAGCATAAGGCAGAGGAAATACATTTGGGCATAAGGTTTCTGTTTGTGCAGTTGAGAACACACCCACCAGATCCTGCATGTGCTCTGCTACAATACCCTCTGCTGTCTGAGTCAAGGATTCCTCCAGGTTGGCGCTAAGATGCTTGATGCCTCCAGAGAGAAATTTGCCATCTTTATAGCCTTGTCCACAGGCCTCACCCTTGAAGGATCCTAAAAGGGCCTTATCTCTAGTTCATCTCTTCTTCACCTTCATTTGCATACCTCAGTTCTTAGTTCAAAATTATTCCATGTCAGCATGGAAATTTCCAGAATATAATTCCATCATTTTATATGAGCATGGGGCTGGGGATTATTATACTCTTCTCTTGGACAGTCTGTCCTGCATCCAGCATAGATAGAGGAGGTGGCACTAAATGAAGCTATCTTTTAGATCATCAACATCACTGTCCCTTTGTCCCTCTGACCCCAGGTTTCAAGATGGACTTTGTCCCCTGATTCACTGCTTGTGTTTTTATTTACTTTCATGAAATATGTGTTCAAGGACACCATACAACATGAAGCAGACAAAGAGAAGCACAATTATTGACAGTGCAACTTTGAGTGCCCTAGTGAGCTTTGCTTTCTGAGGTTCCTGAGGAAACTCCAGCTCCTTCTTTGGGTGGAGTCCAGAAAACTAGAAGTTGTGGAGTGAGTTGGAATCAGGGGGTTCAGAGAGGGGGAGGAAGGAGAAAGAGGGAAACAGAAAGAAACAGTGGAACTCATTTGAAGGAGTATATATGGAATGTAGATGACTGAATGGGACAGTGAAATGACAGTCCTCACTCTGTAACAAACTAGGAGTGCACTTTGTGAGAGCTCCAGGGAGAGAACAGACTTTAGATTCATAAATTTTCAGACATGTAGGGGAAGAAATGCAAGTTTACAAGATGAGTTTTTGTAGTTCCCTGGCAAAAAGATATTTTTCTTAGTTACAAAAGACCATCATAGAGGGTTTGGAGTTCTTGCTGACTGGGTTTACCTGTCTTACCTCCCTAGATCTCTATAAAAATATTTCCCAGATTAGAGTTTTCTGAGCATGTGGGAAGAACTATTAATATCATACCTTTCTCATGCCCCATGGTGGAAAATTTGAAGAAAAACACCTCACTAGTGGATGAATGGTGTTTTATTTTTTATTTGTTTTAATTAATTACACATGACAGTACAATGATCTTGACATATCATATATTTGAATCAGATGGGGTATAATTTCTCATTTTTCTGAGTGTACAGGTTGCAGAATCACATTGGTAATGCAGTAATATATATATATATATA
>NW_026010224.1:0-3139 GCF_001458135.2 Marmota marmota marmota
CCTGTGTCCTGGGCCCCGACTCTCCACTCATCTCCTCCTTTCCTCCCTTTTTTCCATACCTCAGGGCCTGCTCCTTGCTTTCCTACCCGTCTCTCCAGATCTCTCATCGCATCTTGTTCTTGATTATTTCAAGTCCCCAAGGAGGCTTTCCTAAGGACCTAGTTATCCTCTCTTCTTACCCTCTCTCCTGTTCTCTCATCTCCCTGTTTTGTTTTGTTTTCATATGATTCATAGCCCTTGTCAGATCCTATCTGAAATTACTTAGTGGACATACAATCAGTATGTTGTTATATTCTACTGTCTGTCTCTTCCTATCAGAAGATTCCTACAGGAATATAAAATTCCTAAAAGCTACCTCAATAATAAAACAGCCCAACATAAACTAGGAATCCAAATTTTAAAAGAAATTTGGTTCTTTTAGGTTTCACATGACAATAGAATACACTATAACATATTAATTATAAAAGCAAGGAATAAAATTTGTTCTGATTCAGTCCCCAGCCATCCCATTATTCCTTTCCCTGTTCTCTTCCTCCTTCTCTACTCGTCTTTCTGCTATTTACTTACAGGTTTTTTTAATTAGTTTATTGTGGATGTACATGATGGTGTGATGCACTATGGTATGTTCATATACGTAAATTAAAAAGTTCGGTCAGATTCATTCCACTGTCTTTTTGATTTTATTTGATATGAGTATGGCCTCTCCTGCTTGCTTCCGAGAACCATGTGAGTGGTATGATCTTTCCCAACCTTTTACCTTCAGCCTGTGTATGTCTTTTCCTATCATATGAGTCTCCTGAAGGCAGCATATTTTTGGATTTGTTTTTTTAATCCAGGTTACTAGCCTATGTCTCTTGATTGGTGAATTTAAGCCATTAACGTTTAAGGTTACTAGTGATATATGGTTTGTACTGCCCATCTTGCTTGTTTATTTATTTATTTTAATATGGCTAGTTTTCCCTTTTTGGTTATTTTTTTTCCTTCCCCTTACTGAGTTACCTCCCACTGTTAGTTTTGGGTGCTGTTTTTCAATTCCTCTTCTTGTAGTGTTTTGCTCAAAATGCCTTGCAATGCTGGTTTTCTGGCTGCGAATTCTTTTAACTTTTGTTTATAGTGAAATATTTTAATTTCATTGTCAAATCTGAAGCTTAATTTTACTGGATACAGTATTCTTGGTTGGATCCATTATTTTTCAGCGTTTGAAATATGTTGTTCCAGGATCTTCTCGCTTTCAACGTCTGTGATGAAAAATCATCCATTAACCTAATTGGTTTACCCCTGAATGTAATCTGCCTCCTTTCTCTCTTAGCTTTTAATATTCTTTACTTGTTCTGTATGTTGGATATCTTCATAATTATGTGTCTTGGAGTTGGTCTATTATGGTTTTGAATGTTTGGGGTCCTGTAGGCTTCCAGGATTTGGCAATACATTCCATCTTTCATATCTGGGAAGTTTTCTAGTATTATTTTATTCAATAGGTTGTCCATTCCTTTGGTTTGAACCTCTATACCTTCTTCTATCCCAATGACTCTCAAGTTTGGTTTTTTTATGACATCCCATATCTCTTGGATAGATTGCTTGTGAGTTTTTGGCATCCTTTCTGTGTTGACTATATTCTTTTCAAGTTGATAAACTTTGTCTTCATTATCTGATGTTCTGGCTTCTACTTGATCTAGTCTATTTGTAATATTCTCGTTTGAGTTTTTAATTTGGTTTATGGTTTCCTGCATTTCTAGGATTACTGTTTGATTTTTTAAAAAAATCTCTATCTCCTGGTAGAGCTCGTTCTTTGCCATTTAAATTTGTTTATTTAATTCGTTTTCAAAATATACTTTCATTGCTTGGACTTGCTGTCTAATGTCTTCTCTAATATTCCGTTCCATCTGAGTTAGGTATGCCTTGAGTTCTTTCTCTGTCCATTTTTCTGATGCCTCTAGGTTCTCCTGTGTATTTAAGTTGTCCTGCATTGTTTGTAATCCTTTTTTCCCTTGTTTTTTCATGGTGCTCAAGTTACTTTCCAACTCTGTTTGACTGCTGTGTTTCTGTTTTCTCCTTTAAATTTGTTTTGGTTTTTATAGTTCCGCTATCTCTCCTTTGTGTTAGGAGACAATGTTTAGAGATGTTGGATTTAATTGTGATTTAAGGTAAATTCATTAGTTTCATTAAAGGCCTTCAGATTTTGATGGCATATAGAGAATTAAGGTTTGGACTTAGGATTTTATGTTAAGGTCGGGCGATTTGATGGTATGGAGGTTAGTATATGTTAGCTTCTTTGGGGGGTTGCTCAAATGCAGGCAGATATTAACAAGAGAATAGACAGGAGTACTTGGGGGTAGTTAAGGGCTTGGGCAGACTATAGACCTATTCGTAGTATTCATCTATTTGCATTTAGTAAGTTATACATAATCTGGGTGTTCATGCTTAAGAGGAAAGATGGGGAAAAGGTAAGGACACAAACCAAGAAAGAGAGAGGGAGAGAAGAAAGAAAGAGAAAAGAATAGAAATGAAAAGAAATGATAAAAAATAATAATAATAAAATGCAGTAAAATAAAAATTACAATTGAAAAAAAATTACAATTGAAAAAAATAATTAAAAGAAAAAAAATTTTTAAATTAAAAAATTAAAGAATTAAAAAAATGAAACAAGAAAAAAAAAAGGCACTGTTAGGCTTCTATTTTCTTCGCTTCCAGTAGGTGGTGCTGTGCCTTCTGGGCCAAGATTTTGCCCTCTGGCTGTAGGATACAATCTGTGTGAGGCCGCTCCCCCCGCCCCATGTCTCTCAAAAACCGTGGCAGTTCAAACTATACTTTGGGCCTGCAGTTTGCTGGGTGTGGAGCGTGGCTATTGGGAACTGGCACCTTATTGTTTGATTCCTACCGCTTGCCATTCCCCCAGAGCTGGCAAGACAGGTTTTGTTTTCGCCGCTGATGGGAGGGGGAGTTGGAGGTCAGGTGCCTTTACCTTTCCCCACGCCTCTATCCACGCTCACTCTGATAATCCCTCCCCCGGAAAGCCGGAGAGAGATTTTATGCGAATTCCCCGCTGTATGGGAGATGGGCTGAATAACACACACCTGTTCTATTATGGCGATCTATCGGAAACTGGCGATGGTGACGTCAGGTCTCCAAGATGGTGGTC
>NW_026010225.1:0-3138 GCF_001458135.2 Marmota marmota marmota
ACAATGGGCTTCATGCCCAAATACAGAGTGAACACAGGGCCATAGACTTTTGACAACTGGAAATGGGAAAGAAAATGCAAATATTAGCAAATCAACTCACTACCTGAACCAGATATCGTATGATTCTGGCTAATATTATTTTTATGGTTTTATTCTACCAAACAGAGATGGACATATTTCTGAATTTAATGTGTAAATGATCATGATAGCTGCCTTTGATGGATGGCTTCTGATGTGCCATACAATTTCCAGGCTTTTTGTTCACGGATTAAAATTAATCCTCACATAATGCATTCGGCATTCTTATTTGTCATGTTTCATTAACAAAGAAAATGAGATCAGAGAATTCCAAATTCATTTCCAGGGTTCCACAGCTAAGAAAAGAAAACAAAATTGGAATGTCACTGAATCAACATTTGATGCTCGAGCACTTGATCACACCCCAGTGCCCACCTTCAAAGCTATACCCAGCAGACTGCTCTGAATCACCTGCAAAGCTCTTTCCACAGAGATGCTGACAGACCTAAGGTGAATACTAGAAAGTGGTGTTTTTCAATCACCACATTTGATCCTAATGCCCAGCCATGTTTGGAGTCCTCAGCTGTTACCAAAACCAAGTAGGCACTGCAGAGGTAGAACCATGACATGAACATCCACTGGAAGAACCATTTCTTTCATCCTTCTTCATTTCCAACCCCAGGCAAAGAATTTCTGCAGCAACCAAAATATTCTGATATCATCAATTGGACACTGATTCATCGCGTTATTTTCATTCCTTTTGCTGTATCCAATCTCATGCTATTGCAGAAATCCTTATGCTATTTCTTTGCTTTCAGGCATAAGTTGTTGAGTTTGCAGAGAAATTCTATATTCAGGACAATTTTGAATAAAACACGGCATTAATGTGGCACATGACATCAAGGTTTACAGGGAGTATTTTCTTTTACAATCATCTGCTAAAATTGTGTGCCTCCAGAAGTATACTATCTTTATAACCAGGGGTCAATTGACTTGCCTTCACAAGCCACTGAAGGAGCACAAAGCATACTTACATGTGTTAAGGATTTGCTGATGTCCTTAACATCTATCTGCAGGATGTTTCCAATAATTGGGAGAGGAGTTGGGCCAGGAGGGAGCTTCCCCCTCCCTGATCTGTGTCTCCAGAGTGAGAGGAGAAGTAGACAGGAGACACCAACGACCATGGCCACCACTGGATCCATTGGAGTCTTCTCTTCCTACTGAGATAACTGTGACCTTGCTATCCAAACTTTTATGGTCTCTTGCTAATCCAATATGTAACTCTTTGACACATAAACAAACAGTAAGCTGAGTGGACTTTCATCTCTCTCAAGGAGGCTTTTTTCCAATAACAGATAAAACAGAAAATATTGATATTTTTTCTTTTCTAGGAAGCACCCTGGAGATTATGATTTAAATGTACTAGGTTGTTGTCCAGTTACCAGCTAGTAGAAAAAAAGAAAGAACAAATATTTTCATGTGCTGCTATGATTTGAGAAATACTTAAGCTAATAATTGTGTGCAAGAAAATTACTCATCATGCTAAATTGACACACTTCAGGTCATTTTGGAATCTATGACTTTGAGGAATTCAGTATATTCCATGACTTGTATGTTTTGAAAACACAGAGTTGGAGATACAGTGTCCAGGATAGGACAAGGACACAGAGATTGCTCCTGGTAAACCTGAGCCTAGGAACTACCTTCCCTGTATCTTGCACCCTTCCCCACAAGGAGAAACTCACTTCTTATACACTGGTGGTAGGAATTAAAATTAGTAAGGTCATTATATAGAACAGTGTAGAGGTTTCTCAAAACACAAACCAAAAAAAATACTTGATCTACTGCTGTAAAATGTACATATCTCACCTGTGAGTAAACATCAAAGGAAATGAAATCAGCATATGAAGAGATGTTTATCACATGCCCATGTTTATTATGGGACTACCTGCAATAGCTAAGATAAGAAATCAATTTAGACGCCCACTGTCAGATAACAGATAAGGAAAATATGGCATAGATACACATTCTAATATGATCTAGACATAAAACAGAATGAAATAGTGTCCTTTGCAGCACAATAGATGGGAGGAGGCAAACATTTTATCCAGTGAAATAACTGGACACAGAAAGATAAGGACTGCATGTTTTCTCATGTGTGGAAGCTAAAGAAAATTGATTGGAAAGTAGGATCATAGTTAATAGAGGCTGCCAAATGAATGGGAGAAGGGTTGATAAGAACAAACTGCATTTAATCAACACACCCTGAATGTGTGCATGGAAATATCACAATGAAACCCATTAAGATGGACCACTAATATGTTAAGCAAAGAGTAAAAAGAAAAAAGATAATCACTTCTACTGTGTTCACCAACATTTCCTGATTGTGCAACAAGGTTCAGTATTTCATGATTCATCATAATCACTGACTTTCAAAGTAAACATGAATTTTGTTAATAATTATTGCCGCAGTCTGGCTGGGCACAATCAGAAGCCACTTGTCAAAAGAAACTAACTTTATTTTTAGAACCACACACGCCAAACAAAACAGCCTCTCAGGAAAAATCCTCAGAGCCTCAACTGCCACCACCGGCTTTCCACAAGCCTCTCTCTCCCACACAAGCTTCTCCCCACCTCCCACAATCCTCCTGCTCTTGAGGCCGATTGGCTGGGTCACGTGGGCGGAGCCAAAAAAGTCCCCCAATGAGCAGCTCCGTGGTCTGAAAGGGCAGGGAAACAGCCCAATGAGCATCACCACAGAGGAGCCAATCAGCTAGATGTTGCTGGGGCCGCTGTGAGCCAATCATCAGCCGGCAGCTGGAAGTATGCTGGGGCCCCTTCGGCTGTGGCTCTCAACATCTCCCCCTCTCTGTTTAAACAACAAGCATGTGGCTTAGGGACCGTGCCTGCCTTAGGTTGTCCAATAGTACATATGGTCCTTACCCATTAGGTTGGTACCATTGCAATTGGATCTTACCCGTCATTGACTACCGGTCCAATATACAGCCACACCTGTGGAGAGGTCTTTGTACCAGCGGGGGGGTGAGGTTCTTTGCCTCACCTCTGTTGGCCCCCAAAGTTTTAGCTGGACAATCATGGACAAGCCAGAAGGGTAGGAAG
>NW_026010226.1:0-3138 GCF_001458135.2 Marmota marmota marmota
ACCCCACCCATCCACCCACCCACCCATCCACCCATTTATCCCTCCATCCACCCATCCATCCTGTTGGCTCCATTTTTCTGGAGGACTCTAATACAAGACCCAGCTAATCCTCTACCATTTCTGGACACCCAGAGCCAGGGGGACGTCCCATCCTCCTGTTGGCCCCACCCCAGGCTCTCCATTTCCTCCAGAGCCCTCAGGGTCCAGCCAGACTTGCCTTGGGCTTCCCGTGAGTCACTTTCCGGCACTGTGACAACATACCTGTAAGGATCCGCTTTACAAGATGATAAAGGTTCTTTAAAATCTAGGTTTCAGAGGCTCCAATCTCTGGTCACACGGGTTCTGTCTTTTCAGCTGCAAATGTTTAATGTGTTGGACGAGGAGTCCTCCAGAGTCACGTCCACCTGTGAGTGGGTCCTGGTGTGGGAACAGGGTCTCTGCAGAGGTCGTTAGTGAAGGGTCCTGAGATGGGCTCCTCCTGGGTCAGGGGGCCCTCATGCCATGGCCGTGTCCTCCCAAGAGACAGAGGAGGGGACACAGACCCAGAGGAGGAGCCCCGTGGAGACGGAGGCAGAGACGGCAGTGAGGGGCCACCAGCCCAGGGCCACCTGGAGCCCAGGAGCTGGAGAGGCAGGAGGAGCCCCCTGGAGCCCTGGAGGGAGCTGGACACCACTGCACATGATTGAACGGTAGCCCCAAGAGATGTGTCCATGTCCTGAACCTAGAAGCCGTGCATGGCCACTGTGGGGCAAATTGGGTAAAGAATATCTATTTTGGGCTGGGCACCTGTGACCCCCGGGACCTGGAGGCTGAGGCCGGAGGATGGCAAGTTGGAGGCCAACCTCAGCAACTCAGTGCAACCCTGTCTCAAAATAAAAACACAAACGGGCCGGGGTGTGGCTCAGTGGTGGGGGCCCCTGGTCAGCCGAGGACCCCACCTATATCTTCAAACACGTGAGACTCTGTTTCGGACGATGAACCTTAAGGCTAGACAGTCCCCAGGAGGCTCAGGGTCTCCGATCGGCCTCTTTTCTTGCAGAAGGGTCTCGATAGGAAACGTGCAGCTCAGGTTTTTGCACAGAATTTCAATCGGACTCGAGTTGGTGGGGGGCCGTGCAGGGGGTCGGGCCTGACGACTGATTGGGGGGGTCCCCTGTAGCGACCCAGAGAATGTCCTCGGAGCGGACCGAGGCGGGATGTGCCCAGCGAAACGCACGCGCTCGCGTGGCCCCGAGTTGCTTTATGTTACGGTGATTAAAAGGCTGAGTTTTGTGTCCTGCAATTTAAAAAAAAACAAATATCAAAGTAACAGTGACGGGTGGAGTCACAGCTCCGCGGAGGAGGCGGCTCAGCGCCCTGCACGCAGCCCTGGGTGGGGGGTGATTCCTCTGTGAAGGCGGACTGGGAAAGCCCGTGGGTGTGGATTATCCCGTTCTCCCAACGGGGGCTCAGCACCTCCTGACGCTGGTGGCCCGGTCCCTACCCAGCTAGCCGTCTTGGTGACCGCCAGTGCCCACGTTGCTCTACTCCCAGCCTCTCACCTCTGGGGACGAGGACTCCCCTGAGAGCTCACAGGTGTCTGCACATTGTGAATTCCGTTTGTGACATTGTCCCACGGCTCTCTTCTCCGAGGAACCTTCCGCTGACCCTGGAGCCCAACTTGGGCTGCCATTGCGGGCCGCCATTTTGGAATCATCCAGTGGAATGGCCAATGGGGTCCTCGGTGGACACTGACTTCACCAGATGGAATTTATTGGACCCAAGGAAGGGCAGAGGGTGACAGAGCCCTGTAGGTAGAGAAATTCCTCTCCTGTGGGGTCCTGAGTGACTCCAGGTCACAATCTTTTTTTTTTTTTTGTCACCAGAAAAGAACACTGGACGCCACCGTGTGTCCGGGGACGGTTCTTTAGTGTCGAGGTGGCTCCCCGACTGACCTGAAGGAGGTCCTGGGTGATGGGGCGCAGGACCCCGGAGACCACAGGACTCTGTTCTCTGCAGTAGCCCGAGGTGTTGTGGACACAGGCACGCCGCCATCGGGCTTGGAAAAGACACCTTTGATTCCTCCTCGGGGCAGTGGCCTCCAGGACCGGGGCCCCGCCCGGCCATCAACGATGGATCTTCTTTAATGAGGACGACTCTTAGGTCAGTGCCCGTAAGAGTGTCCTCTCCTGCCAAGGTCTGCGGCTCAGCAGGGCACAGGTCCACAGGAGATCAGAGCTGGGGCCTCGCAGGGGACGGACGACCAGGACTCTCACTCCATAATTCTCCATCGAGACAGAAATGACATCCCGGAGAGGTCCCTGGCCAAGACCCGGTAACCCACGTGGACTCGCTGCCCGAGGCAAGTCGGGGCTGGACTGAACCGGTCCTGGTGAGAGAGGGGAGGGGACAGCGCTTGGCTGCGACTTTCTCATGCATTCAGTCCTCAATGTCAAGTGACTGCTGCCCCTCCCATGGCCTAGGAGCCCTCCAGGAATTTGACTCCAAGGGTGGGACACGTCTGGACAGACCTGGGTGGGTTTGAACCTGGAAATGCCACCCTCTGCCATCCGCACGTTGCTGTCCTCATTAGTAGGGTCACTGGGACTTGGGACCTGGTAATTCCACGCCGGCCATCACTCCGGCCTCTGCCTCCGTCTCCACGGGGCTCCTCCTCTGTGCCTGTGTCCCCTCCTCTGACCCCATCTCAAGATTCTTCATCCACTGCATGCAAGGGTCCTGGGGTCACCTTTTGGGTGATACAATCCAAGTCACTACAGTGTCCCACAGATGCCCCATGTAGGTGGCAGTACTTTGGTTTTTAGTCGACTCTGGGATACCGCAACCCAAACATCCCGAAAGAACAACTTAGAGGAGGAGAAGTTGACTTGGGGCTCACGGTGTCCGAGGTCCAGTCCCTGGTGGCCGACTCCATGGCTCTGGCCCAAGGGGAGCAGAACAAAATGGCGGCAGGGCCTGGAGGAGGAGAGCGGCTCAGGACAGGGCACCAGGGAGCAGAGAGAGCTCTGCTCACCAGGGACAGGACAGAGACCCCAAAGGCACAGCCCAGGGACCCCCTCCTGCAGCCACACCCCACCTGCTGCAGTCACCACCCAGTGAGTCCATCCAAGTGGATTAATCCACTATCAGTCTACACCT
>NW_026010227.1:0-3138 GCF_001458135.2 Marmota marmota marmota
TTATCTAAGGTAATAGATATTGATTACTATCAATATCTATTACCTTAGATAATAGATATTGATTATCTATTAATAGATACATAATCAATATTATCTATAATATATAGGGAGTTAATGAACCTCACGCTAAATTTGTAGATAGGCTTATTCAAACAGCTACCAGAATTTTTGGGGATACAGAACAAGCAATGCCATTAATTAAAAAACTGGCTTATAACCAAGCAAGTCGTTGGTGCAGAGAGGTCATTAGACCATGGAATCATGGAGATTTAAACACATATATTAAATTATGTACAGATATTAATGAACAAGGGCAAGTCTTGGCAGCTGCAGTACAACAGGCTTTAGATGCCAGGCCAAAAATATGCTACATTTGTGAACAAACAGGACATTTTAAAAGGAATTGCCCCATAGGAGGAGGGTTTAACAAAGCTAGGTATTAAAGGAGTAGAATACCGGGTATTTGCCCATGATGCCATAGAGGGAGACATTGGGCTAATGAATGCCATTCTCAAACCACCATAGAGGGTACTCCGTTATCAAAAAATGGACAAGGACCACGTGTTTATCACGATATCATGGAGAAAGGCATCGGGCTCCTTTGCCAAAAAACGGACAGGGGGGCCCAGTGCTCCAGGGCCCACGACCACAAATATACAGGGCATGGGAGGAACCCAGAAACATCATGGAGGAACCCAGCAACACCATCAGGGTAGTGCCCAGGTCACATTATCCATCAGATCTCTCATCAGATGAACCAGAGGGAGCACAGAGTTGGACAACTGCACCTCCACCAGAGCAGTACTAACTTCAGAGATGGGAGTTCAAATCATTCCCACAGGAGTAAAAGAACCTCTTCCCCAAGGAACTGTAGGCTTATTGTTGGGACGCAGTTCTTCTACTCTAAAAGGACTTATAATAAGTCCTGGGGTAATTGATCCCAATTATGAAGGTGAAATAAAAATTATAGCTAGTTCTCCAAAGGATATATCAGTAATTTCACCAGGAGATAGAATAGCACAGTTATTAATAATATCCAGCCTACATGATAAATTTTCCAGTAGTAGTATAGAAAGAGGTGCCTGGGGATTAGGCTCCACAGGTGTAGATTGGGCTATGCTGTCTTTAAATTTAGATTCTCGCCCAATGATAAAACTAAATATACAAGGACATGAATTTAATGGGCTACTAGATACAGGTGCATACCTTAGCATCATATCTTGTAGAGAATGGCCAAAACATTTGCCATTACAACAAGCCACTCAAACACTTTGAGGCCTAGGAGTGGTGACTAATCCCCATAGAAGTGCAATGGTATTAGATTAGAAGGATCCTGAAGGTTGTGAAGGAACTATACAGCCATATGTATTGGATCATCTTCCTATAAATTTATGGGGATGAGATGTCCTATATCAATTAGGTTTGACATTAACAAATAATATCAATCCAAATGTGCCCACTATTAGGGTTAGACAAGGTTTTAGGAAAGGAAAAAGATTAGGAGAACAAGAACAAGGTATACCGGCACCAATACAAATAGATCAAGGAACAGACAGACATGGATTGGGTTTTCAGGAGGGGTCACTGAGACACTAAAAATCACTTGGAAATCAGAAAGGCCAGTATGGGTTGCTCAGTGGCCCCAGACTAAAGAAAAGGTAGAAGCAGCCCATGACCTGGTCAAACAACAATTAGTGGAGGAACATATACAACCTTCCATATCTCCCTATAATACTCCCATTTTTATCATTAAAAAGAAATCTGGTAAATGGAGATTATTGCAAGATTTAAGAGCCATTAATAATGAGATGGTTATTATGGGACCTGCTTAATCAGGGATTCCTCAATCGTCTGCATTGCCAAAAACCTGGTACATTTTACCTATAGATATTAAAGATTGTTTTTTTTTTCAATTCCAATTCATCCTGAGGATAGTCCAACTTTTGCATTTACTATCCCTGCACTAAATCACGAAGGTCCCAATCAGAGATATGAATGGAAAGTACTCCCTCAAGGGATGGCTAACAGCCCAACTATGTGTCAAATTTATGTTAACAAAGCAATCCAGCCACTTAGAAATCAAAATCCTGAACTACAAATATTTCACTCTATGGATGATGTATTGTTAGCACACAAATATAAAAACACATTGCTAGAATGTTATGCCACACTTACAAATTTATTAAAAAATTATAATCTAGAGATAGCAATAGATAAAGTACAAATAAATTTTCCAATTAATTATTTAGGAGTTCTATTATTCTCAACCATGTTCCGCCACCAAAAATTCAAATACGAGTAGATCAACTAAATCACTTAATGACTTTCAAAAGTTATTAGGAGACATAAATTGGATAAGGCCTTATCTAGGCATACCAACAGGAGAGTTGGGACCTTTATTTGATATCCTAAAAGGTCCATCAGATCCAAATTCACCCTGCATGTTAACATCTGAAGCAAGAAAGGCATTAAAAATTATTGAAACATATATAGAAAATATGAATTTGGATAGAATTGATATGTTTGTCTTTATTATTTATTGTAATACCAACAAAAAAAATATTCCTACAGGAGTATTTCGGCAAGAAGGTCCATTATTGTGGATACATTTATCTTATTCTCCTAACACTATTCTTACTAGGTATCCTGAGGCTGTCAGACAGTTAATACTCAAAGGAATAAAAGCAGCAAAGGGAATGTTTGGAATTTCTCCCAATAAAATTATTACTCTATATACTATGGATCAAATTGTTGAGTTAGCTAATGAGTTAAATACTTGGGCAATAATCATGTGTAAATCTAATGTTTCATTTGATAATCACTTACCATCTAATCCTTTGTTGTCTTTTTGGTCCTCGTATCCTGTAGTCTTTCCAAAAATGACAAGAAAAACACTTATCATGAATGCTCCAAATATATTCACTGATGGGTCAAATAATGGTACAGCAGCAGTAGTTACCCCTGATCAAACTTTTACATTTTTAGTACCCAAACAATAAGCTCAAAAGGTAGAGCTTAATGCAGTTTTACAAGCTTTTGTGATATTTAAAGATTCTGTATTTAATTTTTTTTCTGATAGTCAGTATATAGTTAATGCTATAGTATCCCTTGAAGATGCTGGTAGGATTTCCCCTTCCT
>NW_026010228.1:0-3137 GCF_001458135.2 Marmota marmota marmota
CCTTCTCTTACCTTCGAAGACATAGACAAATTCATACTGGATAGAAGCCCTATGAATGTAAGCAATGTGGCAAAGTCTTTAATTCATCTGATAACTTTCGCAGACATCAAAAAACTCATACTGGGGAGAAGCCCTATAAATGCAAAGAATGTGAAAAAGCCTTCATTTTCTTCTCTTACCTTCAGCAACATAAACAAGTTCATACTGGAGAGAAACCCTATGAATGTAAACAATGTGGTAAAGCCTATAGTTCATCTGGTACCCTTCACAGACATGAAAGAACTCATACTGGAGAGAAACCCTATGGATGTACAGAATGTGGTAAAACCTTCACTCAGTCATCCTCCCTTCACTCACATGAAAGAACTCATACTGGAGAGAAGCCCTAAGAATGTAAGCATTGTGGCAAAGCCTTCACTCAGTCCTTTAACCTTCATACACATGAAGGAATTCACAGTAGAGAGAAGCTCTAGGAATGTAAACAACATTGAAAAGCCTTCACTACTTCGTCTAGCCTTCAAATACTTAATCCAAATCATACTGGAGAGAATCATTATCAGTGTGAACATTGTGGGAAAGCCTTTTTCTTCATTTAGTTACCTTTGCTCACATGAACCAACTCATATAGGAAAGAAGCCTTATGAATGAAAAAAACAATGTGGGAAAGCCTTTGCTTCAACCTGTGAACTTCCCTCCCATGAAAATCTCATCCTGGAAAGAATATTTACATGACTATGTAAACATCATGATAAAACTTTTAATCATTCCACTTATCTTCATGTGCCTGAACAGACTCATACTGGAGCAAAGCTTTATGTAAACTATGTATTAAAACCTTCATGGTGGGGTTGTGGCTCAGTGGTAGAGCATTTGCCTAGCATGTGTAAGGCACTGGGTTTGATTCTCAACAACATGTATAAATAAATGAATAAAATAAAGGTCATCAACATCTAAAATGTTTTTTAAAAGAAAAGAAAAATCTTCATTTTTTTTCCTCTCTCTTTTTCTTCAAATGTGCGAATAATCTCCTTGGAGAAAGGCCCTCTGAGAGTAAATGGTGTTGTAAAGCCTTTAGGGGTTTGGCTTATCTTCAAATACATGAAAAAACTCATACTGGAGAAAACCTTGTGAATATAAGCAACGTGGGAAAGCCTTTACTTATTTCTGTGGACTTTATGTACATAAAAACATTTATACTGGAGTAGAGCTCTGTGAATGCAAACAGTGTGGTAAAACATTCACAAGTTGTATTTATCTTCGTGTACATGAACAAACTTACACTGGCGAGAGTATAAGTTTTGGTGAGAGGCCTCCTGAATATAAACAATGTGGTACAACCTTTGCTTATTCCAATTCAATTTGAAAACACTAACTAGGGAGAGGCTGTAAGAAAACAACCTGGAAAGGCTTTCAGGACTTTGACTCACCTTCGGTTGCATAATGCACTCATACTGCATTGAAAATCTGTAAATGGAAGCAATGTAAAAAATGTTTCTCTTATTCTTTTTTTCATATATTTATTTTTTAGTTGTAGTTGGACACAATACCTTTATTTAATTTATTTATGTCTATGTGGTGCTGAGGATCAAACTCAGGGCCTCACACATGCTAAGCCAGTACTCTACTGCTGAGCCACAACTCCTGACCTCTCTGATTATTAGCTTCAAATCATAAACAAATTCATACTGGATAGAAGACTTGTGAATGTCAACAATGTGAAAAAGGCTTCAATTGATCTTCTACCTTCAAATACAAGAACAAACATACTGGTGACAAGTTTGTTGTGTATAAACAATATATTAAATCCTTCATTTGCTGCAGTGATATCCAAAAACATGAAATAACTTGTATTAGAACAAAGTTATTTTAATTAAACAATCAGAAACACCTTCTTTTGGTGCAGTTCCCCTAATAAATATTAAAGAATTGGTAATGTAGAAATCCTATTTGAATGCAAAAATTCTGGCTAATGATTCAGTTTTCCTGGTCATCCTTAAATATATGACAGGATCCACACTGAGAAAACCTTGAATGTTAACGAAGTGGTAAATCATTTTTTCCCTATTGCTTTCAAAGCCATTTCACTCATGGTGGAAGAGAAACTGTCTAAATATGTGATATTTACTTCTGTTACAGGAAAGGTAGTGGAGCAAAGGAATGTGTGGAAATGTCCAATTTTTACAGTTTCTTTGAAGAACATAAAACAGTTGCACAGGTCGAGAAACTGAACCAGAAATCTGATAGAGCCTTCACACATTCCAGTTTGATTTATGTGTCAGATTTCCATTGCACTGACAAAAATACCAAAGAAAATTCAACCTAAAGGAGGGAAGATTTATTTTGGTTCAAGATCATATAACATTCAGTCTATCATTAACTGACCACGTTGCTTTAGGCCTGAGGTGAAACAGAACATAATATGCGTTGGTGTAGGAGAGAAGGACTTCTTACCTCATGGCAGCTGGGAAGGAGAGAGATGGAAAGTAAATTAAGTACATCACTAATTACTAATGAGTTTTTATTGTACAGACTGTAGTTGTGGCCTTTCTATTTTCAGTGCTTCTACTTCCCTTGATAGTGTAGTGTGCACTTGTGATGGAGTTCACATCATTTGTGCGTAATGTTCCAGGTTCTGATTTGGAAAATAAGAAAAAACAATGTTGCTAGTTTCTACTAAAGCATGGGAAAGGCTACCTCAAGTGTTCTGAGGGGAAAATCCCTAGTCAGTCTGAGTTTTTCTTAGCAGACTGTTTAACAGCATTCCAAAGGTCTTATGAGAAGGTTTGATGGACTTAGACAAAATCACTCTGCATTTTGTACTAACCCTAACAAGAATGGATCACATTTCCTGAAGACTGAGGTATTGACTTCCATTGTAGGTTACTGGGCAGCTAAACTCTTTCACTGAACCACACAGAACATGAGGAAGAGGTTACCTGTGCAACCTGCAAGTTTGCAAGAGTACCCCCAAAATGTTCAGAAGAAATTTATGTAGAGAGAAGAGTAGTCATGTGTAGTGTGCAGTTCTAGAAACCTAGTAACAAATGACCTGGCTTACCAAGATTCTTGAATGCTACTTGCATTATGTCAAATATCTTGACTACTACTTGCATTATGCCAATATGACAACAATTATG
>NW_026010229.1:0-3137 GCF_001458135.2 Marmota marmota marmota
ATAGTTTCTTTTACAGACCTCTCTCAAGTTTCAGTGAGTTCACCTGGTAACCCCCCTCACTGAGGAGCAGTCTTCCCACTTCCTAAGTGATGCTGAGAAACTCCTAGAAGTGCATTCTTCCTCCAATCTGCCATTTCTCTCCCTAAACATTTTAAAAACATGAAGTTTTTCAATCCATGAACATGGATTTGTCTTTTAAAGTTTCTTTCAACAGTATTTTGTTGCTTTCATTCTCTTTGCTGTTATCATGAATGGACTTGTGTTCATGATTAATATACAGAATATACGAAGAACACAAAAAACTTAACACCAAAAATAGCCCCAATTAATAAATGGGCAAAAGAACTAAAGAAATTCTTCTCAAAAGAAGAAATACGTGTATGAATTGTCATGTGTAGCTAATAAAAAAACATTAAAAAAAGAAGAAATACAAATGGTCAATAAATATATGAAGAAATGTTCAATATCTCTATCAATCAGGGTGTTTTAATCAGGTTTTTTGTTTATTTGTTTGTTTTTGTTTTGTTTTGTTTTGCTGCTGTGACCAAAAGAACTGACAAGAACAATTTAGGGGAGGAAAAGTTTTAGAGGTCTCACAGTTTTAGAGGTGTCAGTTCATAGATGGCCACTCCATTGCTCCTTGTCCAAGATGTGGCAGAACATCATGCAAGAAAAATGTGGTGGAAGAAAGTGGCTCAGGACATGGCTATCAGAAAGCAGAGAGTGACTTCTGCTCAACAAGGACAAAATATATACCCCAAAGGCAACCCCCAGAGACCACCTCCTCCAGCAAGACCAAACCTGCCTACAGTTACCACCCAGTTAATCTGTTCCAGTGGATTAATCCAAGGATTAAGTTAAAATTTTCATAACCCAATCATTTCACCTGTAAACTTCCTCACATTGTCTCACATTAGAGAGGTTTGGGGGAATAGCTAATATCCAAACTATAACACAAGGAAATGCAAATCAAAATTAAATTCAGTTTTCAAATAAAAATTAAATTCAGTTTTCTTCTCACCAGTCAGAATGGCAATTATTGGGAATATAAGTAATAATAAATGTTGATGAGCATGTGGGGAAAAGGCATACTCATATATTGTCGGTGGGACTACAAATTATACAACAACTCTGAAAAGCAGTATGAAGATGCCTCAAAAAACTAGGAACAAAATCATTATACGACCCAGCTATCCCATTCCTTGGCATATATCCCAAAGATCCAAAAACACTATACTATAGGAATGCAGCCGCATCAATGCTTATAGCAGCACAATTCATAATAGCCAAGCTATGGAACTAGCCTAGGTACCCATCAACAAACAGATGGAAAAGAAAATGGGGTATATTAATACGATGGCATTTTACTTCATCATAAAGAAGAATGAAGTCATGGAATTTGCTGGTAAAGGGATGGAACTGGAGAATATCATGCTGAGTAAAACTAACCCAGGCACAGAAAGTCAAGGGTTGAATGATTTCTCTCACATGCAGGAGCTAGAGCAAAATAAGGGTGGGGGAGAGAGAGGGGGGGGAATTCCATGAAAATAGAAAAAAAGATGAGTACAATATAGGAAGGTGATTGCGGGGGAAAGAGTAAAGATGGATTAAGGGAGGACAGTGGAATGAAGCTGATCAAACTTTCCCATGTGCATATGTGAAGATACCACAGTGAATTTCTCCTTTATGTAAACCCATGATGTACTAAGGTTTTAAAAACAAATAAATGGAAGTAAGATGAGTAGAGGGAAGGAAACAGGGGAGGGAAGAGGGGCAGGAAAGGGCAAGTGCTTGGAACTGAATCAGAGCCAATCATGTTCCATGTTTGTATAATTATGTCAAAATGAACCCCCAATATCATGTGTATCTATAATGAACTAAGAAAAAATTATCTTTGTGCTTTTAAGAAAAGCTTAATGCTGAGCTTAAAATGCAAGAAACAAAACACTATGTTTTATCATTTTACAACTCGGTGGACTGAGACGGACATCGTTACCCTAAATACATGTATGAAGACAACCAGAGATATGAAACTTGTGCTCTATATGTGTAGTATGAATTGTAATGCATTCTGCTGTCATATATAACAAGTTAAAATTAAAAAGCAATATGTGTTATTATTTTACTTATAGAAATTTAAAAATAATGAATACTAATAATGAATAAAACTAATAAACTGTAATAAATTCATGTAAAACTAGTGAATAACTATAATGTACTAATAAAAGCATAAAAACTAATGAACATTTTATTTATGGACATAAATAATAAAATTATTAAAAAAATAAATAATACAAAATTCAAGATAGTGCTTACTCAGGGGATTTGGTCATCTAACGGGGAAAGCACATGCAGACTATTATTTAGGATAATATTATCTTTTCTACACTAGATGAAAGAGCATTTTCATTTAAATATATTTTTGTTAAATGCATATCTAAGCTCACGGGTACAGCAGATTTTTTAAAAAAACCTTAAAAAGACTCGTAGCTTCTAAAACAAAGCTTAAGGAGACTACAATTAATACTAACATATTGAAAAAATAATGAGAAGGGTACACAATGATGTCGATTTTAAATGTTTATTAGTTCTATAAATCTTTTGGTGGGAATTCTTTCCAAACTCCAGGTGCTCCGATGGGAGACCAGTGTGACAGGGCTCTCCTGGCTCAAGTTTGAAGGGAACTCCTGAGGACCTCCTAAAGAAGGAATGTTATCTGTGGTCAGATCATTTACTTTGAAGGATCTAGGTGCCAAATTCAATAGAAAACACCTCACTGAACAGAAGCAGTAGCTAGAACTAACAGTGCTGATTAGGATAAAGCCGGGGCTGCTGACCTCGTTCACTTTTGCACGTGCTTGACTTTGATTTGACATAATTCTGGCTTTTTGATCCAACCATATTCTCATGGCTCCCTCAAGAAAATGCCTCACCCAGGTCAACCTGGACCACATACAGACCTTCTCCACACAAGGAGACAACACAGCACAAATATTAGGTCTCCATGATGGAGGCAGTTAGTATTGGCACTAAATCCTTGCTCTTCTGCTTAATAGCTGTTTCATCAATTTTCTTATCGGCAAAATTGGCGTGATAGAAATATTTCATTTTATAGGCTAGAGGAAATAATGAAGTCG
>NW_026010230.1:0-3136 GCF_001458135.2 Marmota marmota marmota
GAGGGGAGGGGAGGGGAGGGGGGATAATAGAGGATAGGAAAGGCAGCAGAACACAACAGACACTAGTATGGCAATATGTAAATCAATGGATGTGTAACTGATGTGATTCTGCAATCTGTATATGGGGTAAAAATGGGAGCTCATAACCCACTTGAATCAAAGTGTGAAATATGATATATCAAGAACTATGTAATGTTTTGAACAGCCAACAATAAAAAATTAAAAAAAAAAAAGAGAAAACCTACAGAATGGGAGAAAATCTTTTCCACTGATTCTTTAGATGTGGCATATAAAAAGGATATCAAAAGAGCTCAAAAAACTACAAGAAATAAATAATAATTGTTAAATGGGTAAAGAAGCTAAACAAACACCTCTTGAAATAAGAAATATGAATGGATAACAAATATATGAAAAAACGATCAACATCTCTAGTAATTAGAAAAACTCAAAGAAACTACACGGGGATTTCATTTCAGTCCAGTCAGAATAGCATTTATCAAGAATACAAGTAACAGTTAATGTTGTTGAGGATATGAGGAAAAGTGTGCATTCAAACACTGTTAATGAGATTGCAAATTAGTACAACCAATCTGGAAAGGACTACGGAGATTCCTCAGAAAACTAGGAATAAAATCACCATAATACCCAGCTATCCCCCTCCTCAGTATATATTCAAAGGACTTAAAATCAACATATTATAGTGGCCCAGCCACATCAATGCTTATAGCAGCACAGTTCACAACAGCTGAGCTACGGATCCAATCAAGTGCCCCCAACAGATGAATGGATAAAGAAAATGTGGTGTATATATAGACAATGTAGTATTACCCAGCCATTACAAATGACTTTATGACACTTATTAGTAAATGGGTGGCTCTGGAGACTATCACTCTAAGTGAAATGATCCAGGCCCCAAAAGGTAAAGAGAATATTTTCTCTGTTATGTGGAAGCTAATCCAAAATGGGAAGGGGGCAAACAAACAAACAACAAACAAACAAAAAGAATAGAAATAAGATCAGAAAAGACAAAGAACAATTAAAGAAAGAGATGAGAAATGGGATAGAGAAAGTCAGTGGAATGAATCTGATTAACTTTCCTATGTACATATATAAATATACCATAGTGAATCTCACCATCATTTACATCCATAAGACACTATAAAAAACAACCAAAACTATAAGTAAACAACAGAAAGATTAGAAGAAGAGGGAAGGAAACAGGAGGTGAAAGGATGAGAGGGGAAGGGGAAATACTGAATTATAACAAATTATATTCTGTGATTTTATAATTATGACATAGTATATTCTATTGTTATGTGTAACTTGAAAGAACCAATTAAAAAAGAAAAAAAAAAAAACAAGAGAAGTGATAGGATCAAATATTCCCAGACATTAAAATATTAATAGGTAAAACATAATGCTGATTTATGATAATCATTGTGTCAACAAATGAGTAACCTAAATTGTAATAATATTTTAAAAAGGAGATAAATATGAAATCAGGAAAAGAACAATCTTCATAAAATTATGGATTCTTTGAGAAATGTCTAGCATAAACCTTGCCCATACAAAAAAACACATGCACACATACATAATTATAATGATATGAAATATTTATATGTAATTAATAATATGGAAGGATTAAAAGTAATGACAGTGAAATACTAAGGGCTGGTTTAAGAGTGAACTATGTTTTCTTTTTAAAAATGTCTTTTGGCTTCCCAATATCTAAACATTTTTTTTCTGGCATATTTGTAAATATCTACATCTTCATAGAATATGTTATGGTTGGGATATTTGTGTCCATCCTTCCAAAATTATAAGTTTAAAACTAACCAGTAAGGTGGTAACATGAGGAGGTGGTGCTTTTGGGGGGCACCTTTGGAGGTATCAGATGATGAAGGCAAAGCCTTCTAAGATTAGTGCCATTACAAAAGACAACCCAGAGAGAATATTCCACAATGCAAAGTAACCTCTATGGGCAGCAGAAGCAGGCCTTAGTCAGACACTGAATTTGCCAGCACCTTGATCTTGTACTGTCCAGAGCTGTAAGTAATAAATTTTTGATGTTTGAAGCTACTCAGTGTATCCTATTGTGTTATAGCAATCCAAATGAACAAAGTAATATATTCTAAAATCAATGACTTTGTCTAGATCAATTAATTGTGTTCCTGTGTATTTATTTTAGAAGTTATTTATAGACCTAATTAAAAATAATTGGGCTTTTTGTACTTAATATCTAAATGTTAAATTTCAGTAACTGTAAAAATCAAAGTCAAGCAAAATGAATAAAACAAAGGAAAAACTCTGAACATTCCCAAAAGGATAGTTCTTTGTCAAGCTCTAATAAATGTAATCTTATTCCAATTATATTTCGGATTACCTTTTTAGGCATGAATTTTGAAAAAAGGAATCTAATACCAAAACACGAATAATGAGATGATACCCCGATGATACCCCAATTAAACATTTTTAAGTATATTAATTATAGGATTAGAATTTTCTTATTTCCCAAATTCCATTTTAAAGTATTCTAATCCTTTAATTCTTCAAGCATTATAGAAAAAAATTAGGGTCATGTTCAATCAAGTGTTTGTAAAGTTTGTAATTCACATTATAATTTCTCTGAACCAAATGGAAAAATAAAGTGGATGGTACAGTAGCTTTCTCTAAGAGTCACATTGCATTTTCAAATCTGTGTCCTTGCTCAACTTTATTACAATTCCACTTTTAACAGTTATTCTCTTTCTACTTTTCTACATCTAAACGATCACATTCAATTTTTAAGTCTTTGTATGATATTCCTTACCAAGAAATACAAACATTCTGTTTGTCAATGCCCTTGTGTTTTCTGAGGATAAGGTGCTTGTGAGAGATAATGGAGTTAAGTTTACTTTCTTAATTACTTAATTATCTGCTCCCATATTTTAGGTAAATGTTTGAACAATTATCCTTATCAGCCTATGTATATCCTTGCTAAAATACATAAATATTACTTTGATTTTCAGATATCAATTGCCAAAGATGTATTTTTTTTTTCAGTACTGAGAACTCAATGGCTTCTCATTGACAAGATGTCAAATTTTGTGGCCATATCTCTAAGGTTTTCTACAAACTTACCACAAAAATTTATATT
>NW_026010231.1:0-22321 GCF_001458135.2 Marmota marmota marmota
AAGGGTTGAAATTAGGGTTTGGGCTAGGGTTAGGGTTCAGGTTAGGGTTAAAGCTAGGTTTAAGGCTAGGATAAGGGCTCTGATTTGTGTTAGGTTTAAGGCAAGAATTAGGTAGAGTTCTAATATTAGGTCTAAGGATACGGTTAGGGATTTTTAGTGTTAGTTTTATTGCTAGGTCTAGTTTAAAGGTTATGTTTCAGGTAAGGATCAGGTTTAGAGCTAGGTGTTTTATTAGAGTCAGTGTCTTGTTCAGAGTTTGAGTTAAGTTTTGGATTAGTTTTAGGCCTCGAATTAGCAATAGGGTTAGGGTTAGGGTTTGAGTAATTAATAGGGTTAGGTTTAATGTTCAGGTTGGTTTTAGGTAAGAATAAGGTTAGTGTTAGTGATAGGTTTAGGGTTAAGCCTAAATGGATAGCATTAGATTTATGTTTAGGACTAGGGTTAGTGTTAGGTTTAGCATAACTGTTAGGATTTGAGCTAGGATTAGGACTACGGCAAGGGTTAGTTTTACGGTTGGTTCTAGGGTTAGGTTGACAGTTAGGGTTAGTGTAGGTTTAGAGTTAGGACAAGGGTTAAGTTTAAAATTAGGGTTAGAATAGCTTTAGGGTTAGGGTAGTGTTATCATTATGTTTATAGTAAGGGTTAGGGTAATGGGTAGGGTTAGAATTATATTTAGAGCTATGTTTGTGTTAGGCTTATGTTTAGGGTAACGGATAGGTTAGGGCTAGGTTTACAGTTAGGATAAGGGCTAACTTTAGGGTTAGGGTTAGGTCTAGGGTTAGCGTTATGGATAGGTTTAGGGTAAGTGTTAGGGTTTGAGCTATGGTTAGGGTTATCGTGATGTTAGGGTTAGTGTCAGGTCTAGGTTTAGGATTATGGTTAAGTTTAGGGCTAGGTTTAGCACTAGGATTAGGGTTATGTTTAGGGTAATGGATAGGATTAGAGCTAGAGTTAGGGCTAGGATTAAGTCTAGGGTTAGGTTTAGGGTTAGGGCCAGTTTTAGGTTTAGGGTTAGGTTTAGAGTAATGATTAGGGTAAGTTTAGGGTTAGGGTTAAAACGAGGTGGAGGGCTCAGTTTAGGGCTAGGTTTTGGGTTAGGTTAGGGCTAGGATTAGGGCTAAGGCTAATGTAAGAACTAGAGTTATGATTAGGGCTACTTGTAGGGTTACTTTTAGGGCTAGTTCTAGTTTTAGGGTTAGGATTACATTTTGGTGATGTTTGAGCTAGGTTTAGAGTAAGATAAGAGTCAGGCTCAAGGTTAATTTTTGGGTTAGGTTAGGACTGGAATTAGGGCTGATGTTAGGACTAGGTGTAGTGTAAGGTTTTGGTTTAGATTAAGCGTTAGGTTTAGTTCTATGGCTTGGTTTTGTTTTAGGGCTTGAACTAGATTAGGGCTAGTTTTAGGTTTAGTGTTAGTTTTAGGGCTAGTGTTAGTGTGAGATTTAGGCTTAGGTTTAAATTTGTACTTAAAGTTATGGTTAGTTCTAGGGTTAGGGCTAGGGCTAGTGTTGGGGCAAAACTTAGCGCAAGTGTTATGGTTATGGTAAGGAATAGGATTAGATCTATGAATAGGGCTAGGGTGAGAGTTAGAATTAGTCTTAGTGCTAGTGGTAGGGTTAGGGCTAAATTAATGCTAGGATCAGGTCTAGGATATGTGTAAGGGTTAAGTCTAGAGTTAGAGTTAGGGTTATATTTGGGGGAAGGGATGGGGTTATAGCAAGGTTCAGAACTAGGGTGAGGGATAAAATTAGGGATATGGCTAGAGTTAGGGTTTGGGTTAGGATCAAGACTAGTTATAGGTCTAGGTTGAGAAGGCTAGCATTTGTGTTAGGTTTATGGCAAGAATTGGGGCTAGGGCTAATATCAGGTGTAGGGTTATGGTTAGGAATAGTTTTTTTTTATAAGATTTATGGCTAGGTTTAGTGTCAGAGTTAGGTTTATGGTGAGGTTCAAGTTGAGAGCTAGGGTATTATAATAGAGTCAGGTTTTGGGTTTGTGTTAAGTTGAAGTTTAGTGTTGTGGCTCAAATTAGCATTAGGTTTGAGTTAGAATTAGGATAATGGATAAGGTTAGGTTTAGGCTTCAGTTTAGGTTTAGGGCTCAGATTAGGTTTAAGGTAATGGATAGGGTTAGTGTTCGGCCTAGGGTTAGCATTAGGTTTATGGTTATCATTAGGGTAATGGATAGGGTTAGAACTAGGGTTAGGGCTAGGGTTATGTTTAGGATTATGGCTATATTTAGGGTTAGGGTTAAGGCTAGGGTTAGTTTTAGAATATGGGTTAGGGTTTGAGCTAGGGTTAGTGCTAAGGATATGGTTAGGTTTAGGATTAGATCTAGGATTAGGATTAGGGTTACAATTAGGTTTAAGTGTATGGACAGGTTTAGATGTTAAGTTAGGGGGGTTAGGGTTAGGTTTAGATTTAGTATTAGGGTTAGTGTTAAGTTTAGCATAATTGTTAGGGTTTGATCTAGGTTTAGGACTATGGCAAGGTTTAGGTTTATTGTTAGGTGTAGGGTTAGGTTTACAGTTAGGGTTAGAGTAGGTTTAGGGTTAGGGTTAATGTTATCGTGATGTTTATGGGTAGGGTCAGCGTAATTGATGGTTTTAGAGCTAAGGCTAAGTCTAGTTTTAAGTTTAGGATTAGGGCTAGGGCTAGGGTTAAGTTTAGGGTTAGGCTTATCATTTTCTTCTGGTTAGGTTAAGGGTAAGGGTCAGGGATTGAGTAAGTGTCAGGGCTAGGCTGAGGCTTCAGGTTAGAATCAGGACTAGGGATAGAGTAAGGGTTAGGGTTATGGTTAGGGCTAGGATTAGCATTAGGTTTAGTGTTATGATTAGGGTAATGGCTAGAGTTAGAGGTGAGTTTGGTCTATGTTTATAGTTAGGATTAGGGCTAGGCTTGGGATTAGGGTTTGGGATAGGTTTATGTTTAGGGTAACGGCTAGGGTTTGAGCTAGTGTTAGTGCTAGGGCTAGATCAAGGATTAGGTTCAGCCTTAGGTCTAGGGACAGGATTATGATAGGTTTAGGGTTACAGTTAAGTTTAGGGCTAGGGTTAACATTAGGTTTAGGATAAGGTTTAGGGTAATTGATATGGTTAGATGTAAGTTTTACATTTAGGTTTATGGTTAGATTTAGTTTTAAGTTTAATGTTAAGGCTACAGTTATGTTTAGATTTATGGTTTGGCTTACGTTTTGAGCTAGGGTTAGGGCCATAGAGAGTGTTACTTTTAGGGTTAGGTCCATTGTTAGTTTTCTGGTTAGGGTTAGGGTTTTGTTTTGGGTTAAGGCTAGGGTTATCAATACTGTTAGGTATAGGATTAGGTAAGGTGTATATTTTGAGCTAGGTTTAGGGCTAGGTTTAAGTTTAGGGTTAGGGCTAGGGATAGGGTTGCGGTTTCGCTTAGGGATAGGTTTATGCCTAGAATTCACTCTAGGTTTTGTGTTAGTTTAAAGCATAGAGTTAGAGCTATGGTTAATGTAAGAGCTAGGATTATGATTAGGGCTAGTTGTAGCGTTAGGGTTATGGCTATGTGTAGTGTTAGGTTTAGTTTTTTTGGTTAGGGTAAGGTTTAGAGATAGATTTAGTGTTAAAGGCAGGGTCAGTGTTCAGTTTAGAGTTAGAGTTCAGGTTAAAGCCAGAATTGGGACTAGGTTTATGTCTAGGGCAGGGTTAGTCATTGCGTTAAGTTAACGGTTATTGTTAGGGCTAAGGCTAGGTTTTTGTGTAGGTCTAGAGCTAGAATTAAGGCTAGTTTTAGGATTAGGTTTAGGCCTAGAGCTATTGATAGGGTCTGGTTTAGGTATAAGTTTACTGGTAGGGCTAGTGTTATGGTTTGGTCTAGCATTAGAGTCATGTTTAGACCTAGGTTAGTGTTATGGTCAGAATAAGGGTCAGGGTTATGTTTAAGGTTTGGGATAAGTTTTGAGCTAGAATGAGGGCTAGGGTTAAGACTATTAATATGGCAAGAGTGTTCATTACCCTGAGGATTAGGGATAGGTCTAGTGTTAGCATTAGTGTTAGCGTTTTTCTTAGGTTTAGGGATAGGGTTAAACCTAGTGTTAGGGGTAGGAGTAGGGTTAGGTTTAGTGTTAAAGTTAGGTTTAGGGCTCCAATTAGGGTTAGTTTTTGTGTTAGTGTTAGGGCTAGGGTTAGGGCAACAGCTAAAGTAAGAACCAGGGTTACAATTTGTGTTAGCTTTAGAGTCAGGGTTAGGGGTAGTTCTAGTGTTAGTGTTAGATTTACACTTAAGGTGAAATTTAGAGCTAGAGTTATGTTTAGGATAAGAGTCAGGGTCAGGGTTAGCTTTAGGGTTTGAATTAAGACTCGAATTAGGGCTAGGTTTACTGTTAGGGTTTGGTTTAATGTTAACATCATTTTTAGAGCTAGGGTGAGTGTTAGGATATGAATCAGGGTCAGTGTTAGTTTTAAGGTTATGGTTAGGACTCAATTAGGGATAAGATTAGTTCTTATAGTAGTTTTAGGTTTGGTTTAAGTTAAGGTTTAGGGTTAGGTCTATTGCTCGGTTTTGTTTTAGTCTAGGATTAGAGTTAGGGCTAGTTTTACAATTAGTATTAGGGTTAGGGCTAGTGTTAGTTTTAGGCTTAGATTTAGGGTTAAGGTTATATTTATAGTTGGGTTTAGATCTATGATTAGGATAGAATTAATTATAGGGCTAGGGTTAGGGCCAGAGTTAGAGTTATGTTAAGGGATAGGGTTAGATCTAGGGATAGGGCTAGTGTGAGATTTAGAGTTAGTTATAGGGCTAAAATTAGAGTTAGGGAATTGCATAGGGGTAATTAGGGCTAGGATTAGGGCTTGGGTTAGTGTTCAGCTTAGGCCTAGCGATAAGAATAGGGTTAGGTTTAAGTTTAGGATAAAGAATGGCGTTATAGCTAGGTTTAGATGTATGGTGAGGGTTAGAGTTACAGTTAGGGTTCGGGTTTAGTTTAGGGTTATGATTAAGGCAAGGTTTAGGGCTAGGATGAGGGCTAGTGTTTATTTTATATTCAGGGCTACGATTAGTGCTAGGGCTAATATCAGGTCTCAGGTTACAGTTAAAGATAGTTTTAGGGTTAGGCTTATGGCTACGACTAGTGAAGGGTTAGGTTTCAGGTAAGGGTCAGGTTTAGAGCTCGGGGAATTATTAGGATAAGTATTTGGCTTAGGTAAGGATTTAGGTTTATGGCTCAAATTAGCATTAAGGTTAGGGTTAGGGTATAGATAGAGTTTGTTTTAAGGTTCAGGTTTGGTTTATGGAAATTGATATGGTTAGCGTTAGTGATAGGGTTAGTTTAGGCTTAGGGTTAGTATTAGGGTAAGGATTATGGTTAGGGTAATTTTTAGGGTAGAGGTTAGATTAGAACTAGAGTTATGGTTAGGAATATGCCTTGAGTTAGTGTTAGAGTTAGTGTTAAATTTAGAGTTAGGGTTAGGGTTAGTGTTATGTTTAGCATAAAGGTTAGGTTTTGAGCTAGGATTAGGGCTAGGTTTAGGGTTAGGTTTAGGGATAAGATAATTGTAGGTTTAAGATTAGGGTTAGAGTTAGGGCTAGGGTTATCATTAATATTAAGGTTAGGGTTAGTTAACGGATAGGGTTAGTTTAGGTTTAGATTTGGTTTAGATTTAGAATTAGTGATAGTTTTAGGATTAGAGCTATGGTTATGTTTTTGTTTATGGTTAGGTTTATGGTTTGATATAGAGTTAGGGCTATGTTGAATGTTAATTTTAGGGTTATGTCTCTGGTTAGTTTTCCAGTTAGGGTTAGGATTAACATAAGCGTTCTGGCCAGGATTGTCAATAAGTTTAGGTTTAGGGTTAGGGTAATGGGTAGGTTAAATCTAGGTTTGGGGCTAGGTTAAGTTTAGGATTTGGGCTAGGTTTAGAGTGAGAGGTAGGGATTGGTCTAGGTTTATGTTTAGGGTAAAAGTTAGGCTTTGACTATCTTAGGACTAACGTGAGGGCTAGGGTTACGTGTAGGGCTAGTGTTAGGTTTAGGGTTATGCTTAAGGCTAGGTTTAGGCCTAAAATTAGCACTATGTTTAGTGTTAGGTTTAGGCCTAGGGTTAGGCCTATGGGTAATGTAAGATCTAGGGTTATGATTAGGGCTAGTTTTAGGGTTAGGGTTATGGCTGGGTCTAGAATTAGGTTTAGGTGTTGGTTAGTTTTAGGTTTGGAGGTAGGTTTAGTGTTAAAGGCAGGGTCAGTGTTTGGGTTAGAGGTAAAGTTAGGGTTACAGCCAGAATTAGGACTAGGTTTAAGTCTAGGGTTTGAGTTAGTGTTTGGGTGAGGTAAAGGTTTTTATTAGGGCTAGGGCTAGGATTTTGTTTAGGTCTAGAGCTAGAGTTCAGGGTAGATTTGGGATTGGGTTTAGGTCTATAGATAGTGGTAGGGTTAGGTTTAGGCATAAGGTTACAAGTAGGGCTAGTGTTAGGGTTTGGTTTAGGGTTAGGGTCAGGTTTAGCCCTAGGGTATATGTTATGTTCAGAATAAGGGTCAGCGTTGGGGTTAGGGTTTGGGATAACATTAGAGCTAGAATGAGATCTAGGGTTAGGGCTATTAATATGGTTAGGATTTGGTTAGCCTAAGGATTAAGGATAGGTCTAGGGTTACCATTAGGTTTAAGGTTTTGCTCAGGGTAAGGTATAGTGTTAGGGCTAGGGTTAGGTTTATGGTTAGGGTTAAAGCTAGGTTTAGGGCTCAGATTAGGACTAGTTTTTATGTGAGGTTTAAGGCTACGGTTAGGGCAATGGCTAATATAAGAACTAGGGTTACAATTAGGGTTAGAGGTAGGGATAGGTCAATGTTAGGTTTAGGTTTAAGATTCGGGTGATATTTATAGCTAGAGTTAGTGTTAGGATATCAGTCAAGTCAGGGTTAGTTTTAAGGTTAGGGTTAGAACCCGAATTAGGGATAGGGTTACTGTTAAGGTTCAGTTTAAGTTTAGGATGGTGTTTAGAGCTAGGATGAGTGTTAGAATATAATTCAGGTTTAGAGTTATTTTTAAGGTTATGATTAGGACTCGAATTAGGGCTAGGGTTAGATCTAGGTGTAGTGCTTGCATTTGTTTTAAGTTAAGGTTATTGTTAGGCCTGTTTCTCGATTTTGTTTTAGTGTTATGGTTAGGGTTAGAGCTAGTTTTATGATTAGCTTTAGGGTTGGGGCTAGGGTTATGGTTAGGTTTAGGATAAGGCTAGATTCAAGGATTGGGCTAGGTTTTGTGTTAGGTATAGGTCAAGATTTAGGGCTAGAACTAATGTCAGGTCAAGATTTATATTAAGTGATATTTTTAGGGTTACGTTTATGGCTAGGTCAAATTAAAGTGTTAAGTTTAGGGAAAGGTTCAGAATAAGAGCTGGGGTATTATTAGAGTCAGAGTCAGGCTTCGGGTTTGGGTTGGGTTAAAGTTTAGGTTTAAGCCTGAAATTAGCATTAAGGTTAGAATTAGGGTTAAGGTAATGGATGGTGTTAGGTTTAGGGTTCAGGTTAGGTTTAAGATAGTTTTAGTTTGAGGATTAGTCTTAGGGTTAGCATTAGGGTTATGGTTATCATTAGGGTAATTTATAAGCTTAGACCTAGGGTAGGGCTATGGTTATGGTTAAAATAGGGCTAGAATTAGGGTTAGGGTCAGGGTTAGGGGGAGGGTTACAGTTAGGATTAGGTTTAGGGTTTGAGCTAGGATTTTTGCTATGGCTAAGGTTTATTTAGAGTTTGCTCTAGGTTTATGGTCAGGGTTAGTGTTACAGTTAGGGTGAGGGTTATCATTAGGATAAGGGTAATTTGTTTAGATGTCAGTTAAAGATAGGTTTATGTTTATGTTAGCTTTAGGTTTAGGTTTAGAAATAGGTTTAAGATTTGAGCTAACTTAGATTTAGTGTTAGGGTTTAGGTTCCCTATTAGCTCTAGGATTAGGTTTCAGTTTGGGGTTAGGGTACATTTACCTTTAGGTCTAGTGTTATCATTAGGGTTAAGTTTAGGGTTCGGGTAATGGGTAGAGTTCGAGCTAGGGTTTGGACTAGGGTTAAGGTTAGGATTAGGGCTGGGGTTAGAGCCATGGTTAGACCTTGGGTTAGTGTTAGGGTTAGGTTAAGTGTAATGGTTAGGGATTGAGCTAGGTTTAGGGCTAAGGTGAGGGTTAGGGTTAAGGTCAGGGCTAGGGTAGGGTTAGGGTTAGGTTTAGGGCTAGAGTTAGCATTAGTTTTATGGTTATGGTTAGTGTAATGGATAGAGTTAGAGCTAGGCTTTGGGCTATGTTTACAGTTAGGATTAGGTCTAGAGTTAGTGAGGTTTAGAGTTTTGGCTAGGGTTATATTTAGGGTAAGGTTTAGGGTTTGTGCTAGAGTTAGGGCTAGAACAAGGGTTAGGGGTAGGTTTAGGGTTAGGGCTACTTTTAGGGTTAGGGTTATGCTTAGGGTTAGGTTTAGGCTGTAATTATGGCTAGGTTTTGTGTGAGGTTTAGGGCTTGTGTTAGGTATATGGGTAATGTAAGTGCTACAGTTATGTTTATGGCTGTATTTAGAGTTCGTCTAGTGTTAGGGTTAGTTTTTGGGTTAGGACAATGTTTAGAATTAGGGTTTTTGTTAGGGTAAGTGTCAGAGTTCAGGTTAGGTTTAGATTTAGTGTTAGTCCAGAATGAGGACTAGGGTAAGTCTATGGATAGAGTGAGTGTTTGTTTTGGTTAAATAATATTGTTAGGGCTAAGGCTAGGGTTATGGCTACATTTAGGATTACGTTTAGGTCTATTGCTAGTGTTAGTGTTAGGTTTAAGGTTAGGGTTACTGGTAAGGCTAGTGTTATATTTTGGATAAAATTTAGGGTCAGGTTTAAACCTAGGTTTAGTGTTAGGGTCAGAATAAGGGTCAGGGTTAGTGTTTGGGTTAAGTTTAGAGGTAGAATGAGGGCTAAGGTTAGTACTAGGAATGGAGTTAAGGTTTGGGGTAGGCATAGAATTAGGGTTAGGACTAGGTTAGCTATAGGGTAAGGGTTTGACTAAGTGTAAGACATAGGGTTAGAACTAGGATTAGGACTACGGATAAGGCTAGGGTTAGGGCCAGGGTTAGGGTTAGGGTTATAGTAAGGTTTAAGCTTGAATTAGGTTTAGGTTTTGTGTTAGGTTTAGGGCTATGGCTAATTTAAGAACTGGCATTACGATTAGGGCTAGTTTTAGGGTTAGGTCTAGGGTGAGGTCTAGTGTTAGGATTAGGTTTAGGGATAGGGTGATGTGTAGAACTAGGGTTAGTTTTAAGGTCATAGTCAGTGTTAGTATTAGTTCTAGAGTTGGGGTTAGGTCTAGGGTTAGGACTAGGTGTAGGGTTAAGTTTTGGTTAAGGTTAAAGTTTAGAGTCACTGCTATGGCTCTGTTTTGCTTGAGGGCTAGGGATAGGTGTAGGGCTAATTTTCAAATTAGCATTAGGGTTAAAGCTAGTGTTAGGGTGTGGTTTAGGCATAGGTTTAGGGTTATATTTAGAGATAGGGTTAGATCTAGGTTTAGAACTACATGAAGGTTAGGGCTAGAATTAGGTCTAGGGTTTGAAATATCATAAGGGATAGTGTAAGATCTAGGGCTAGTGCTAGGGTGAGAGTTAGAGTTAGTCTTAGTGTTAGGTTTAGATATAGGGTTAGAATTATGGGTTAATTAGGGATAGGATTAGAGCTAGGGTTAGTATTAAGGCTGACCCTAGGTGTATGGCTAGGCTTATGTTTATGCTTATGGACAGATATGATGCTATGGCTAGCTTTAGAACTAGGGCAAGGGTTAAAATTAAGTTTAGTTCTATGGTTAGTTAGGGTTAGGTTTAGGATTAAGGCTAAGTTTAGCGCTAGGATTCGGGCTAGAATTTGTCCTAGTATTAGGGCTTCATTAGTGCTAGGGCTAATGTCAAGTCTAGGTTATGGTTAGAGAAAGTTTTAGGGTTAAGCTTATTAGTGTTAGGATTAAATTTATGGATATATTTAGGTTTAGGGTTCAGTTTAGTTTTATGGTAATGTACAGGTTTAGGGTTAGGAATAAGTTCAGGGTTATCCTAGGGTTAGGATTAGGATTAGGGTAATGGATAGGGTTACAGCTGGGGTTAGGGCTAGGTTTATTGTTAGGATTAAGGCTAGGGTTAGGGTTAGGTTTTGGGTAATGGCAAGGGTTAGTTTCATGGTTAGGATTAGGGTAAGTGTTAGAACTAGAATTAGGTTTTTGGTTAGGGTTAAAGTTAGTGTTAGGGCTCCGATTAGGGATAGGTTTTGGGTTAGATTAGGGCTAGATTTTGTGCTTCAGCTAATGTAAGAACTAAGGTTACGAGTGGAACATGTTTTAGGGTTAGGGTTAGGGCTAGGTATAGGGTTAGGTTTAGGTATAGGTTTTGAGTGATGTTCAGAGCCAGGGTTAGTGTTAGGGTCAGAGTCAGGGTCAGGGTTTGTTTTAGGGTTAGGTATAGGACTCAAATTAGTGTTAGTTTTAGGGCTAGGTGTAAGTTTAGGGTTTGGTTTATGTTAAAGGTTATGGTTAGGGCTATGGCTTGGTTGTTGATTAGGGCTAGTGCTAGGTTAAGTATAGTTTTAGGATTAGCATTATTATTTCAGCTTGTTTTAGTGAGAGGTTTAGCTTAGGGTTAGGGTTTGATTTAGAGTTAGGCTTAGATACAAGATTAGGGCTAGAGCTAGGGTTAGGGCTAATGTAAAGGCAAGTGATAGGAATATGGTAAGGGATAGTGTTAGCACTAGAAATATGACTAGGGTGAGTTAGAGTTAGTCTTAGGGCTAGGGTTAGGTTGGGTTTAGTAGTAAATTAGGGCTAGGATTACGTCTAGCATTTGTATTAGTGTTAGACATAGGTTTAGGTCTGGGGATAGGTTTAGGTTTAGAGGAAGGGATGGGGTTAGAGCTAGTTTTAGAGTTAGGTTGAGGGTTAGAATTTTGGTTAGTGCTAGGGTTATGGTTTGGTTTAATAATAAGGCTAGGTTTAGGGCTAGGATGTGGGCTCTGGTTTGTTTTATGGTTATGGCAAGAATTAGGGCTAGGGCTAGTATCAGGTCTAGGCTTACATTAAGGATAGATTGAGGGTTAGATTTATGTCTAAGTCTAGTGTAAGGGTTAGGTTTAGGGTAAGGGTGAGGTTTAGAGCTAGGGGTATTATTACAGTTAGAATTAGGTTTCAGGTTTGATTTATGTTAGGGTTTAGGTTTAGACTTGAATTAGCATTAGGTTTTGGTTAGGGTAATGATCGGTTGAGGTTTAGGGTTCATGTTAGGTGTAGGGTAATTGATAGGGTTAGAGTTAGGGTTAGGGTTAGGGATAAGCTTATGGTTATGTTTGTGTTAGGATTGAAGCATGATTTGTGGTTTGGATGAGGGCTAGGTTTTGTGTTAGGGTTAGGGCAAGTTTTAGAGATAGTGATAATGTCAGATTTAGGGTTACAGCTATGGATAGTTATGTGGTTAGATTCATGGCTAGGTCTAATATTAGGTTTAGGGTAAGGGCCAGGTTAAGGGTAAGGTGTATTTTTTGGGTCAGGGTCAGGATTCAGTTTTGTTTTAGGTTAATAATTAGGATTACACCTCAAATTAGCATTAGGGTTAAAATTAGCCTTAGGTTAATGGATAGGTTTAGGTTTAAAATTTAGGTTAAGATAGGGTAATTGGTAGGGTTAGGCTTAGTGATAGGGTTAGGGTTAGGCCTAGGGTTTGCATTTGGATTAGGGTTATATTTAGGGTAATGGATAGCATTAGAGCTAGAGTTAGGCCTATGTTTTTGGATAGAAATAGGGCTAGAGTTAGGGTTAGGGTTAGGGCTAGGGCTATGTTTAGGTTTAGGGTACAGGATATGTTTTGAGGTAAGGTTAGAGCTAGGGTGAGTGTTAGGTTTAGGATTATGTCTAGGGTTAGATTTATGGTTAAGGTTAGGGTTAGTGTTAGGGTTAGGGCTAAGGTTATCTTTAGAGTTAGGTTAATGGATAGGGTTAGATATCAGGTTAGGCTTAGGCATAGTTTTAGGTTTAGGGTTAGTGTTAGGGTTAGGGCTAAGATTATCATTAGAATTAGGGTAATGGATAGGTTAGATTTCAGGTTAGGGTTGGGGTAATTTTAGGTTTAGGGTTAGTGTTAGGGTTTGGGCTAGGGTTAGTGTCAGAGTAAAGGTTAGCTTTTTATCTAGGGTTAAGGGTACAATGAGGGTTAGGTTTAGGGTTATGTGTAGTATTAGGTTTACAATTAGGATTAGAGCTAGGTTTATCATTAGGGTTAAGGTTCAGTTTAGGGTAATGGATAATTGTAGAATAGTATTAGGGCTAGTGTTAACATTATGATTAGGGCTAGGATTAGGTTTAGGTTTATGGATAGGGCTAGGGTTATATTTAGTGTTTGATTTGGGGTTTTACCTAGGGTTAAGATTAAGGCGAGTTTTAAGGTTAGCATGAGGGTTAGGCTTAGGATAAGGAATAGGTTTAGGTTAGGATTAGGGTTACATTTTGGGCTAGATTTAGGCCTAGGATTAGGGCTAGGTTTTTTGTTAGGTTTAGAGCTAGTTTTAGTGCTATGGTAAAGTAAGTGTTATGTTTACCAGTATGGCTAGACCTAATGGTAGGTTTAGGTTTCGGTTAGCGTCAGTTTTATAGCTAGGATTAGTGTTAGTGTCTGGGTCTGTCTTTGGATAAGGGTTAGGGTTAGGGCAAGAGCCAGAATTAGGATTGGTTAGGTCTAGAGGTAAGGTTGGTGTTTGGCTTAGGTTAAGGGTTATCATTAGAGCTAGGGCTATGTTTTTGTTTTGGTCTTTGCTAAAAATATGTCTTTATTTAGGATTAGATTTAATCTAGGTCTAGTATTAGGGTTACGTTTAGATATAGGGTTATGGGTAGGGCTAGTGTTAGGGTTTGGTTTAGATTCAGGATCAGAATAAGGGTCAGGGATAGGGTTAGAATTTGGGTTATGGTTATAACAAGAATGAGTGGTAGGGTTAGGACTAGTAATAGGGTTAAATTTTGGGTTAGACTGAGGATTAGTTTTAGGACTAGGGTTAGCTTTAGGGTTGGGGATTGGCTAGGGTAAAGATAAGGTTAGAGCTAAATTAGAGCTAGGGTTTGGGTTAGGTTTAGGGCTAGTGTTAGGGTTAGGGTTAGGGTGAAAGCTAGGGTTAGGTCTCAGATTTGGGCTAGGTTTTGGTTAGCATTAGTTTTAAGATTATCGTTAGTGTATGATCTAGGGGTTTGATTAGAACTAATTTTAGAATTAGGGTCAGGACTAGGTCGCGTGTTAGAGTAAGTTTTAGGTTTAGGGTGATGTTTAGAGGTAGGGTTAGTTTTAATGTCAGAGACAGGTTCAAAAGTAGTTTTAGGGTTAAGATTATGACTAGAATTAGGGCTAGGCTTAGGGCTAGAGGTAAAGTTAGGCTTTGGTTTACGTAAAAGTTTAGGGTTAGTGTTATTGTTCAGTTTTGTTTTAGGGCTAACCCTTTGATTAAGGCTAATTTTAGGATTAGCGTTAGGGTAAGGACTAGTGTTAGGGTGAGGTTTAGGTGTAGAATTAGGGTTAGATTTAGTGTTATGTTTAGGTCTAGTGTTAGGGCAATGTTTAAGGTCAGGGCTAGTGTTATTCTAGACTGTGGCTAGGAATAAGGTTACAGTAAGTGATAGGGTTAGAATTAGGGCTAGGGCTAGGGCTAGGGCGGAATAGTCTTGAAGCTAGGATTAGGATTAGGTTTAGAATTCGTGGGAGTGTTATTGTTGGGTTTAGTCCTAGAGTTAAGGTTAGGGCTAGAGTTAGTGTTGGGGTTAGGGTTTGGGTTAGGTTTACGGTAAGCAATGGGGTTATAACTAGGTTTAGGGATAGGGAATATGTTAGAATTAGGGTTAGGGTTATGATTAAGGCTAGGTTTTGATCTAGGATGAGAGCTAGTGTTTGTGTTAGGGTTAGGGCTACGATTAGGGCTAGGGCTAATGTCAGGTCTAGGGTTACAGATAGGAATATATTTTGAGTTATGTTTATGGTTAGGTCTAGTGTAAGGGTTAGATTTAGAGTAAGGGTCAATTTTAGTGCTATGTGTATTATTAGGGTCAGTGTACAGCTTATTGTTTGGTTTACGTTAAGGTTTAGGTTTACGATCTGAATTAGCATTAGTGTTAGAGTTAGGGTTAGGATAATGAATAGGCTTAGGTTTAGGGTTCAGGTTAGTTTTAGGGCAATGGATAGGTTTAGGGATTTTGATAGGCTTAGGGTTAAGCCTAGGCTTAATATTATGGTTAGGATTATAGTCAGGGTAATGGATAGAATTAGAACTAGGATTAGGGCTAGGGTTATGGTTAGGATTAGGGCTAGGGTTAGGGTAGTGGATATAATTAGAGCTATGGTTAGGTCTATGGTAAAGGTTAGGATTAGGGCTAGTGTTATGTTAGGGTTTGGGATGGGACTTGGGTTATGTTAAGGGTAAAGTTTAGGCTTTGAGCTAGGGTTAGGTCTAAAGCAAGGCTTAGGGTTAGGGTTAGGGCTAGAGTTAAATTTAGGGTTATGCTTAGGGCTATGTTCAGGCCTAGGATTAGGGCTAGATTTTGTGCTAGTTTAGGCCTAGGTTAGGTCTATGGGTACTGTAAGACATAGGGTTATGATTAGGGCTATTTTTAGGGTTAGGGTTATGGCTAGGTGTAGTGTTAGGTCTATGTTTTGGGTGAGTGTCAGGTTTAAAGCTAGGTTCAGTGTTAGAATCAGGGTCAGTTTTTGGGATATGGTTAGGGTTAGTGTTAGAGCCAGAATTAGCACTAGGTGTAGGTGTAGGAGTAGTGTAAGTATTCGTTTTATATTAAGCGTTATTGTAGGGCTAGTGCTAGGTTTTTGTTTAAGTCTAGGGCTAGAGTTAGGGTTAGCTTTGGGTCTAGTTCTTGTGTTAGGCTTAGGTATAGGTATAGGGTTACCAGTAGGGCTAGTGTTAGGATTTGGTTTAGGTTTGCGGTCAGGTTTAGACCTAGGGTTACTCTTAGGGTCAGATGAGGGTCAGGGTTAGGTTTAGAGGTAGAATGAGGGCTAGGGTTAAGACTAGTAATATAGTTAGTGTTTAAGTTAGGCTAAGGATTAGGATTGGAACTCACATTAGCCTTTGGGTTAGGGTTTGGCTTAGTGTAAGTAATAGGGTTAGAGTTAGAGATCGGGCTAGTGTTAGGGTTAGAGTTAAGGCTAGTATTAGGGTTAAACCTAGGGTTAGGGCTCGGATTATGGGTACAATTTGTGTTAGGGTTAGGGCTATGGATAGGACAATGACTAATGTATGAACTAGGGTTTTGATTAAGGCTAGTTTTAGGATTAGGTTAAGTCTAGATGTAGTGTTATTAATGTTATTAATGTAAGGGTGATTTTTAGAGCTAGGATTAGTGTTTCGGTCAGTGTCAGAGTCAGGGTTAGATTTAGACTTAGTTTTAGGGCTATTTGTAGGGTTAGCATTTGGTTTAGGTTAAGGGTTAGGATTAGGCCTATGGCTTGGTTTTGGTTTATGGCTAGTGCTATGGATAGGGCCAGTTTTATGATTAGCATTATGGATATGGGTAATGTTAGGGTTTGGTTTAGGCTTATTGTTAAAGTTAAATTTTAGAGTTATGTTTAGATTCAGAGTTAGGCTTAGATCTAGGGTTAGGAATAAGGCTAAGGGTAGAACTAGGGCTATGGCTAGGGCAACAGTTAGAGTTAGTCTTATGGCTAGGTTTAGCATTAGGATAGGATTAAATAAAGGCTAGAATTAGCATTAGGCTTTGGGTTAGGCCTAGGTTTAGGGCAAGGGTTAGAGTTAGGTTCTATGTTAGGGTTAGGACTAGGTTTAGGGCAATGGTTAATGTAAGAACTAGGGTTACCATTAGGGTTAGTTTTAGTGTTAGGATATGTGTTAGATTTGGTGTTAGGGTTAGGTTTAAGGTTAGGGTGATATGTTTAGCTAGGTTTTATATTAGGATAGGAGTCAGGGTCAGGTGGAGTGTTAGGGTTAGTGTTAGGACTCGAATTAGGGCTAGGGTTACTTTTAGGGTTCAGTTTAAGGTGAGGGTGGTGTTTAGAGCTAGGGTGAGTGTTAGGATATGAGTCAAGGTCAGGGTTGGTGTTAAGGTTAGGGTTAGGACTCGAATTAGGGGTAGGGTGAGGTCTAGTTGTAGTGTTAGGGTTTGGTTTAAGTTATGATTAAGGGTTAAGGCTAAAACTTGGGTTTTTTTTAGTCCTAGGGTTAGATTAGGGCTAGTGTTAGTGTTAGGCTTAGGCTTAGTGATTGGGTTAGGGTTAAATTTAGATATAGAGTTAGATCTCGAGCTAGGGACAGAACTAAGGATAGGGCAAGTGTTATGGCTAGGTTTAGGGTTATGGTAAAGGTTAGGGTTAGAACTAGTGATAGGGCTAGGGTGAGAGTTAGTATTAGGTGTAGGGTTAGGTTTAGGTTTAGAGATAGGGCTCATTTAGGGCTAGGATTAGGGCTTGATTCAGTGTTTAGTTTAAGCCTAGGGTTAGGGTTAGGGTTAGGGTTTAGAGTTTAGGTTTAAAATTAGGCCAAATTTGGGGTAAGGGATGGCTTTTTAGCTATGTTTAGAGGTAGGGTGAAGATTATAATTAGGATTAGGACTATGATTATTGTTAGCATTATGATAAAGGCTAGGTTTATGGCTAGGATGAGGGCTAGGGTACTTTTTTTAGGGTTAGGGCTACGATTAGTGCTAGGGCTAATTTCAGGTCCAGAATTAGAGTTAAAGATAGTTTTAGGGTTAGGATTATGAGTACGACTATTTGAAGTGTTATGTTTAGGGTTAGTGTCAGGTTTAGAGCTAGGGGTATTATTAGGGTCAAGTTCTGAGTTAGGGTTTGGGATAGGTTAAGGTAAAATTTAGGGCTCGAGTTAGCATTAGGGTTTTGGTTATGGTTATGGTTATGGTAATGGATACAGTTAGAAATCAGTTCAGGGCTAGGGTCATGGTTATGATTTTGGCTAGGTTTGGGGTAAGTTAGTGCTAGGGTTAGGGTTATGGCTAATGTAAGTACTAGGGTCATGATTATGGCTAACTTTACTGTTTTAGGGCTAGGTTTAGTGTTAGGTTTATGGTTAGGATTAGGGTGATGTTTAGACCACGGGTTAGTGTTATAGTCAGAGTAAGGGTCAGGGTTACCTAAAGGGTTTGGCTTAAAAATCGAATTAAGGAAGGGAGTTAGGGCTAGGTGTAGGGTTAGGTTTTGGTCTAGGTTAAGGGTTAGGGTTAGAACTTTGGCTCAGTTTAGTTTTAGGGCTAGGGTTAGGGTTAGGGCCAATTTTAGGATTGGTATTCGGGTTAGGGCTAGTCTTAGAATTAGGCTTAGGCTTCGGTTTAGTGTTAAATTAAGAGTTAGGTTTTTATCTAAGTTTAGTGCTAGGGCTAAGGATAGGGCAAGGGTTAGGACTAGGATTTGGCATAGGGTTAGTTTTATGGAAAGGGAGAGGATTAGAATGAGTGATAGGGCCATTGTGAGAGTTAGAGTTATTCTTAGGGCTAGGATAAAGTTTAGGGTTAGGGATAGGGCTAAATTACGGCTAAGGTTATAGTTACGGCTAGGGTTAGAGCTAGTTTTAGAATTAGTATCAGTGTTTGGGTTAGTTTTAGGCATAGGCATCGAGTTAGGTTTAGATTTAAAATTAGTTTTCAATCTAGTGTTAACTCTAAAGGTAAGTATAGGGCAATTGTGACAACAAGGGTTAGGGTTAGGATTAGGGTTACGTTTAGGGTAAGGGATGTGATTTTGGCCAGGTATAGGGCTAGGGCAAGGGATAGTATTATGGTTAGGGCAGAGTTAGTGTTAGGGTTATGATTAAGGCTAAGTTTATGGCTAGGATAAGGTTTAGGCTTTGTGTTATAATTAGGGATATTATTAGGGCTAGGGCTAATGTCAGTTCTAGGGTTATAGTTAGGGCTAGATTTAGTGTTAGGTTTATGGCTTGGTCCAGTATAAGGTTTAGGTTTAGGGTAAGATTCAGGTTTATATCAAGGGTTATATTTAGGGTCAGGGTCAGGTTAGGGTTTGGGTTATGTTAGGGTTTCATTTTAAGGTAATGACAGGGTTAGTTTTAGGGTTTAGGTTTGGTTTAGTGTAATGGATAGGGTTAAGATTAGGCCTAGGGTTAGCTTAAGATTAGGGTTACTGATAGGGTAATGGATAGATTTAGACCTAAGTTTAGAGCTAGGTTTATGTATAGGATTAAGGCTAGTTTGGGGTTAGGCTTAGGTTTAAATTTAGGGTTAAAGCTAGGTTTAGGACTTGGATTAAGGCTAGGTTTTGGGTTAGGTTAGGGCTAGTGTTAAGATTATGGCTAATCTATGAAGTAGGGTTATGATTAGCACTAGTTATATGGTTAGGGATAGGGCTAGGTGTAGTGTTAGGTTGAAGTTTACGGTGATGATGATGTTTAGAGCCAGGGTTAGAGTTAGGGTTTGGGTTATTTTTCGTGTTAGGGTTAGGACTAGAATTAGAATATGGTTAGGGCTAAGTGTAGGGTTAGAGTTTGGTTTAAGTTAAGGTTTAGGGTTATGGCTATGACTCGGTTTGTTTTAGGGCTAGATCTAGGATTAAATCTAGTTTTAGGATTAGATTTAGCATTAGTGCTAGTGTTAGGTGTAGGTTTAGGCATAGGGTTCAGGTTAGATTTAGAGTTAGGTTTAAATCTAGGATTGTGACCAGGGCTATGAATAGGGCTAGGGTTACACCAAGGATTAGGGCTAGGATTATGGTTCTAATAAGGGATAGATATAGATTTAGAACTAGGGTTAGTTTTAGGGTGAAAATTAGAGTTAGTCTTTGGGCTAGAGTTAGGGTTAGGATTAGAGATAGGGCTAAATAAGGGCTAAGATTAGGGCTAGAGTTAGTGTTAGGTTTAGGCCTAGGTATGGGTTAGGGATAAAATTAAGGCTATGTTCATGGCTAGAGTTAGTGTTAGGTTTAGGCCTAGGTATGGGTTAGGGATAAAATTAAGGCTATGTTCAGGGATAGATAAGGGTTAGGGTTTGTGTTTGGGTTAGGGATTGGATTAAGGCTAGGCTTAATATCAGGTCTATGGTTAAGGTTAGGAATAGTATTAGAGTTAAGTTTATGGCTAGGTATAGTATAAGGTTTAGGTAGGGTAAGAGGGTTATAGCTAGGGGAATTATTAGGGTCATGCTCAGTTTTACGGTTTGGTTTAGGTTTGAGGTTAGGTTAGGTTAGGGCTCGAATTAGCATTAGGGTTATGATTACCATAATGATTGGGTTAGGTTTAGGGTTCAGAGTAGCTTTAGGGTAATTGCTAGTTTGGGGGAAAGCGATAGGTTTAGGGTTAAGCCTAGGGGTAGCATTATGGTAAGGGTTATTTTTATGGTAATGGATACAGTTAGAATTAAGGTTAGGGCTAGGGTTATGGTTAGGATTAGGTTTGTGTTAGGGCTAAGGTGACTGTCAGAACTAGGATTAGGTTTAGGATTATGTTTAGTGTAAGAGAGTTAAGTTCAGAGTTAGGTCTAGGGATAGGAGTATGGTAAGTTTTGGGTTAGGGTTGGTGTTAGGTTTAGACCTAGTTTTAGTGTTAGGGTCAGAATAAGTGTCAGGGTTAGGGTTAGTATTTGAGATAGTGTTAGAGCTAAAATGAAGGCTAGGGTTAGGACTATTAATAGGGTTAGGATTTTGGTTAGTCTGAGGACTATGGATAAGTCTAGGGTTACTCTTAGGTTTAGGATTTCACTTAGGGTAAGGGATTGATTTATTCTAGGATTAGGGCTAAGGTTAGGGTTAGAGTTAGAGTTAAAGCTAGGTTTAGGGCTCGGTTCAGGGCTAGATATGCATTAGGGTTAGGGCTAGGATTAGGGCAACGGCTAATGTAAGAACTAGGGTTTCCATTAGGGTTAGATTTAGGGTTAGGGTTAGGTGTAGTTTGAGTGTTAGTGTTAGGTTTAAGGTTAAGTTGATATTTATAGCTATGGTTCTTGTTAGGATAGGAGTGAGGGTCAGGGTTAGTTTTAGGGTTAGCGTTAAGTGTCGAATTAGGGCTATAGTTAATGTCAGTGTTCGGTTTGAGTTTAGGGCAGTGTATATAACTAGGGTGAGTGGATCAAGATTATTTTTAAAGTGAGGCTTAATTCTCAAATTAGGGCTAGGTTTAGATCTAGGTGAAGTGTTAGTGTTTGGTTTAAGTTAAGGTTTAGGATAAGGTCTATTGCTCGGTTTTGGTTTACTGCTAGGATTAGGGTTAGGGCTAGTTTTATGATTATCTTTATGGTTAGGGCTAGTGTTAGTGTTAGGCTTAGGATTAGGTTTAATGTTAGATTTAGAGTTAGGGTTAGGCTGGGACTAACTTGAGGGCAAGTATTGGGGCTAGTGTTAGGTTTATGGTAGCAGATAGGGATAGAACAAGGGATAGGGCTAGGGCTATGGCAAGAGTTAGAGTTACTCTTAGGGCTAGCGATAGGATAGGGTTATAGGTAGAGCTAAAATAGGGCTAGGATTAGGGCTAGGTTCTGTGTTTAAGCCTAGTGTTAGGGTTAGGGTTAGGTTTAAATTTAGGGTAAGGGATGATGTTATCAGTAGATTTAGAGGTAGGGTGAGGCTTAGAATTAGGGTTAGGTGTAGGGCTAGATTTAGGGTTATGATTAAGGATAGTTTTAGGATTAGGATGAGGGCTAGGTGTGTTTTTAGAATTAGGGCTAGGATTAGGGCTAGGGATAATTTTAGTTCCGGAATTATGGTTAAAGTTAGTTTTAGGATGAGGTTTATGGCTACCTCTAGGCTAAGGGTTAGGTGTTGGGTTACAGTCAATTTTTGATCTAGGGGTATTATTAGGGTCAAGGTCTGGGTTAGGGTTTGGGATAGGTTAAGGTTTCAAGTTTGGGCTTGAATGAATTTTAGGATTAGGATTAGGGTAAGGGTTATATTTAGGATTCATGTTAGGTTAAGGATAATGAAATGGTTAGAATTCTAAATAGGGTTAGGTTTATGCCTAGGGCTAAATTTATGGTTAGGATTTGATCTAGGGTTAGGCTTAGGGTTATGGTTAGGGCTAGGGTTATTGTTAGGGTTATCTTTAAGGTTAAAGCTAAGGTAGGGCTTGGATTAGGGCTAGGTTTGTGATAGGTTAGGGTAGTGGCTAATGTAAGAACTAGTGTAATGATTAAGACTAGTTTTATGGTGTAGTTTTCGGGTTATTTTTAGTGTTAAAGTTAATTTTATAACTAGGATTACTGTTAGTGTCACTGACAGTGCTTCGGTATGATAATGTTTAGGGTTAAAGGCAGAATTAGGACCAGGGTTAGGTCTAGAGGTAGGGTTAGAGTTTTGTTTAAGTTAAGGGTCATTGTTAAGGCTAGGTCTATTTTGTCTTTAGAACTAAAGCTATAGTTATGTCTATATTTAGGAGTAGGTTTAGGTCTAGGGCTAGTGTTAGGGTTAGTTTAGATATAAGGTTACCAGTAGGGCTAGTGTTAGGTTTGGTTTAGGTTTAGGTTTAGATTTAGACCTAAGATTAGTGTTAGGGTCAGAACAATGGTCAGGGATAGGGTTAGGGTTTGGGATTTGGTTACATCTAGGATGAAGGCTAGGGTTAGGACTAGTTATAGAGTTAGGCTTCGGTAAGGCTATGGATTAGTGCTAAGATTACGGTGAGCATTAGGGTGAGGTTTGGCTTAGGGTAAGAAATAGAGTTAAAGCTAGGGTTAGGAGTAGAGTTTGGGTTAGGTTTAGGGTTAAAGCTTGTGTTAAGCCTTGGATTAGGGCTAGTTTTGTATTAGGGTTAGGGCTAGTGTTATGGTTACAGCTATTGCAAGAATTAGGGTTACTATTAGGGTTAGTTTTAGGGTTAGGTTTAGGGCTAGGTCTAGTGTTAGGTTTAGGTTTAAGTTTAGGGTGATGTTTAGAGCTAGTTTTCGTGTTTGGATATGAGTCAGGGTCATGGTTATATATAGGGTTAGAATTAGGTGTCAAATTAGGGCTAGGGTTAGTGCTGGTGTAGTGTTAGGGTTTGTTCTAGGGTAAGGGTTAGTGTTAGGGGTATGGCTCCATTCTGTTTTAGGGCTTGGGCTAGGGTTAGGGCTATTTTAGAATTAGCATTAGGGTTAGAACTAGTTTCAGGGTTAGGCTGAGGCATCGGTTTAGTGTTGGTTTCAGACATAGGTTTCGATCTAGCGTTAGTCCTAGGGCTAAGAATAGTGCAAGGGTTACGACTAGGATTAGAGCTTGGGTTAGGGTTACAGTAAGTATAGGGTTAGAAGTAGGGATAGGTATTGTCTGAGAATTATAGTTAGACTTAATTCTAGGGTTTGGGTTACCGTTAGGAATAGGGCTAAATTAGGACTAGGATAAGGGCTAGGTTTAGTGTTAGGGCTAGGGCTAGAGTTAG
>NW_026010231.1:24898-25753 GCF_001458135.2 Marmota marmota marmota
TGTTAGTATTAGGTTTAAGGTTAGGATTAGGGCTAAGATTAGGTTTTTGTTTAGGAATAGGGCTTGGGTTATGTTTAGGATAAGGGTTAGGCTCTGAGCTAGAGTTATGTGTAAGGCGAGGGTTAGGGTTAGGGCTACATTTAGGATCATGGTTACGCTTAGGGTAGATTAGGCCTCAGATTAGGGCTAGGTTTTGTGTTAGGTTTAGGCCCAGGGTTAAGGCTATGTGTAATGACAGATCTAGGGTTCTGATTAGAGCTAGTTTTAGGGTTAGAGTTATGGCTATGTCTAGTGTTATGTTAAGGTTTTCAGTTAGATTCAGGTTTAGAGCTAGGTTTAGTGTTAGTGTTAGGGTCAGTGTTCAGGCTCAAGTTAGTTTTAAGGTGAAAGCCAGAATTAGGACTAGAGTTAGGTCTAGGGATAAGGTTAGTGTTTGCTTTAGGTTAAGGATTATGTTAGGGCTAGGGCTCAGGTTTTATTTTTTTATTTTTTCATTTTTTTTTAGTTCTAGGTCTAGATTTATGGCTATATTAAGGATTAGGCTTAGGTCTAGGGCTAGAGTTAGGGTTAGTTTACTGGTAGGGCTAGTTTTAGAGTTTGGTTTAGGGTGAGGAAGATTTAGACCAAGGGTTTGTGTTAGGGTAAGGATTTGAGTTAGGGTTAGAGATAGAATGAGGGGTAGATTTAGAACTAGTAATAGGATTAGGGTTTGGATTAGGCTATGGATTAGGATTAGGACTAAGGTTAGCATTATGGATAGGGTTTAGCTTAGGGTAAGTGATAGTGTTAGAGCTAGGGATAGGGATAGGTTTAGGGTTATGGTTAGGGCTAAGGCTAGGTTTAGGTTTAGTTTAC